>NW_024805114.1:0-4778 GCF_019175285.1 Sceloporus undulatus
AATGTGCATGAGCTGGCTCTCCAGCTGTTTACCGGGCTGTCATGATGGGACCTCCCCTTTCACCCCGGAAGTGTTTAAGGTCGCAACCCATGCCGGGTACCACTGAGCATGTGCGAGGCGGCCGATACGAATCGGCCAATCCTCATGTTGAGCACCGGTGTGACAAAACATTCTGCACTGAATGCACTTCGCGCGAATGCGGACTGGCCAATTTGAATCCTGCCAATTCGGAGGGGCTCCCACGTATGATGGTATTGTGCGAAATAACGTGAATTCGAACCGCCCAGTGCTGAAGACCCCCAGTTCCAGACTCATCTGATAAGGGCCATAGTCCAATGCTCAAACCACTACACCATACTGGCTCTCCAAGTCAGCCAACTGTATAATACTGTTGCCGTTAACTGCTGTCAAGTCAACTTCATCTTATGGTGACCCCATGAATGAGAAACCTCTGGGTCACTCTCTCATAAGTAGTCTTGCTCAGGTCTTGCAGATTCATTGCTGTGGCTTCCTTGACTTAGTGTATCCATCTATAATGTGGCATTTTTATCCATACATCTTCATTTAAATACATATCTGCATTATGGTCTAAGCTAAGTCGACACACATTGAAACCAAAGCCATAACTTCTAAAGACTATCAAGAGAAACTTGAAGAATTTTGTTGCTGTTGGGTGCCTTCAAGTCATTTCCATCTTATGGCAGTCTTAAAGAGAACCTATCATGGGGTTTTCCTGGCAAGATTTATTCAGAGTAGGCTTGCCTTTGCCTTCCTTTGAGGATGAGAAAATGTGCCTTACCCAAGGTCACCCAGTGGGTTTTCATGGCTGAGCAAGTTTTCTTGCTGGTTTCCAAAGTCATAGTCCAGTGCTCAAACCCTGGCTTGAAGAATTCTAGTGCATGCATTTTACTCACTAATATTTTATAAAAATCTCTAGCGAAGCTATGCCAGGCTGGTGTACATAATAACCATGTTTAATAAACCTGTTTCATGCCTAGTACCTATTTTGAGCCTTAGTGCAATAAAAGACCATACATCCCCAACCGAGAAATCTTATTTAACCACATACAAATATCAGAAAACAGGCACTATCCCTGATAAACAGGCTTTCTGTTGGGCAAAGTATGTAAATTATATAAACCAGGAAATTTTAGCTCCTGAAAAGGTTGCTGTGTGCTATTCCAACCTTTTCGCCAATTTGTTTGAGCCCTCTAGGTGAGGTTTCTGCTAGCTGAGAGGAAGGGTGATTGTGAGCACAGTTTATCTCAGTATATATATTGGAATATAATTGCGCCTTGGGCTACAGAAGGTCATTGTGCCCCAGTTTCTCTGTAGCACAAAATGAGTTTTCATGCCCTGTCACAACCAAGCACAGGAACACTGCTCCCGTTCATAATCGGTAATGAAAGTAGGTACCAGCAGGCAGGTACAAAATATGGGGGGGGGGGGACAAAATAGGGATTTGGAAAGAGGGAAAATGCTCCCCCTCCTCGTCTTAGTAAAGGGCATTTGGCTGAATGGATGGATTTTTCTTTTTTAAAAAAATCAGATCATGATAAGTAGTCATGCAGAAGCTGATCAAAATGGCTTCCCTTCTCCCCAGCAATCCTTGCAGCAACCGATTCACTGGCATATTCTTAGTAGTTTGTCTTGACTTTTTTTCTTTGAGGGAAATGCATGGGGATCAAACAAATCTGGATTGGTCTTTTGTATGCATCATGATTTTAAACTAATTCTTCAGCACCAGCTCAGCAAAGACCAATACACTGGAATATAACTTTATTTATTTAGAATTTGGAAAAATCAGGAGGGAATTGGGGGAAAAGAGGAATTCGAACATATAGGCAGCACATGGGAGGAAGTCAGAAAAACTTGAGCAGTGAAGGAGCTCAGGCTAGAGAGGTAAAAACAATATTTTTAAAAAGGGGGTTGGTTATATCTGTAGGAAAAAGAAATAGTATGGCCACTGTATGAAGAAGATGACAAAACACAGGGGACAAAGGAGATTATCAAACAGAGTGTGTGTGTGTGTGTGTGTGTGTGTGTGTGTTAATGACAGGAGAAGGACGAGAACAAAGTGCCATGTTCCCATCCTTATTGAATAATTGTGCAAAGATTATCAGACACATGGCGCTTATCCCGTAATTACCCCATCAATGAAGAGGAATTGTCCTGTCATTTCAGTATTAACAGGTCATTCCATTATTTAAAAATGGAGGTAAATGATTGGACAATTCCTCTTCATAGATGGGATAATCATAGGATAATTGTGACGTCGTCTGATAATCTTTGCTCAATCACATAATAAGGATGGAATCATCACACTTCACTCCAGTCCTTCTCCTATCATTACCCCCCATCTAATTATCTCCCCCCCCCCCCAAAAAAAAGAAAGGCAGAACAACTCAATACCTTCTTTGCCTCGGTCTTCTCCCAAAGGGAAAACAGTTCTTAACCTGGGGGAAATGGAGGAGATGATGCAGTAGAGGGAATGCAGCACAGAGATAGTGCAGGGATACTCGGCTGCTCTAAACTAATTCAACTCTCCAGGACCAAATGAATTACATCCTAGGGTATTAAAAAAAGTAATAGAAGTAAAGGGTATTAAAAATAGTAATGTCAGAACCACTGGCAATAATCTTTGAGAATTTTTGGCAAACAGAAGAAGTCTCAACACTGGAGGAGGGCAAATGTAGTTTCAGTCTTCAAAAGGGGGAAAGTAAGGCCTAAATAATTACCACACAGTCAGCCTGACATCAATACCAGGAAAGATTCTACAGCAAATCATGAAACAGGAAATCTGTAAGCATTTAGAAAGGATTGCTGTAATCACTAAAAGTCCTCTTTCTTGATCCTCCTGATGTGGATGCTGCTAAAAAACGCCTTCCAGGTAGACACAAGATGGAAGAAGAAAAGAAGGCTTGGACAAGTGTAAAAAGACATTGGAAAAAAGAGCTTCTTTGTATTTACTGATAAGGAGGACATAAACATGCATATTTTCATGTTCTTGTTTATAGCTAGGTGCAGATCTAGATATCTGCTTTAGGCAGTTTTCAAAAGAGTAGCCATGTTAGTCTGTTGCAGCACAAAAAGAAGAAAGGAGGGGGAAAATACTTTTATTCACTCTTCTAGATATTGTTGAACTGCACTTCCCAGCATCCTTCACCACTGGTCATGCTTGAAGTTTCAGTCCAACATAATCTGGACAGCTGCAAAAATCTAATTGTAGTTTAACTGGACCTGAGTATAATTGCCACAAAAGAAGGCTGGTGACTCAGACAATCAGTAGGCTGATTAATCTACTCTGGGTTTTTGTCCAAATGTCAGTGACATTATCCAAAGTGCTGAATCTATTTTGGAGGCTCTGTGGTGCATCTTAGATAGTCTTTATAAAATCTGGACTAAAATCCAGAGTGCGGATTCACTGCTACACTGAGAGAAGCACGACCAGCTGCCACAGCTGTGACTTCAACACGTGGATTTGTGGCTCACTCTTAAATTTGCTGTGCAGTATTGATTTCATGAAAAGCTTGGGTCGTTCTCTTGATTTTGGACCCTGGTGCAGCTAGAGTGAGAAACCTTCCCTCGTGTCTCATTCTGATCTTGTAGTCCTGCCAGTGCTGGCTTTAAATCCTCTCAGTGGTTGTGTAACATTCAGGACAGTGGCAGCCTCTGAAAACTTTCAATGAACCTGTTGTCCTTTTGTTTTCTTGGTTTTGTTTTCTTGTTACCACCAAAAGGAGGAGGGAGCAAAAGAAAAGAATTGCATTGTCGTCTACGGATTCCACATCCGCCACCAAAACAAAAAAATGTACTACTTGTATTTTAATACATAATTCCCCTTATGTTATATGAAGTAAAATCCATGAACCATGATGTTTGAAGTGTGACATGTTACTTAAAAAAAACCTCCCTGGGCCTCTCTTTCTATTAATTTTTTTTTTAAAAAAGACCAATTATTATCAGAACTGAATGCAGCAGCCAATGAATATTTACTAAACATTTGGCTGATTAAATAAATGCAACTGTCATACTTTAACTATTGCTGCCACTACACTGATGCAATGATAGTTAAACATTATACAAAAAACTCCTGGAGCTCTGCCTTTGCTTGGGACAAGGACTGTTACAATGAGGCAGAATGATGAAAAGAGGGTTTTTTGATTGGGGGAAGTACCACAAAAAAGCATAAAACTGTCAAAATCAATTCATGTTTACTGGAGGCCTGTTTTCCTTTTTCCTCTGTAAATGTCATTCCTGCCCTCACCCTCATATTAGCATCTCATCTGTCTGCTAAGGGAAATGGTTCCATCTTCCTGCCCTCTAGCAAAATTTACCAGCTCAGCTATTAGTCTGGTTGGGAAAAGCATGGAGGGAATTACTTATTGGACTATATGTTGTTTGTCTTGAAGAGAAACGACAACGCAGAAAGAACCACAACCCGGAAACATCACCCAAAAGGACTTTCTGCTGTGCTTTCTGCAACCAAACTTGTTTATCTCGGATTGGCCTTTTTAGTCATCAATGCGCTTGTAGAAAGTGCGGGACGAGTCCTTCCTGAATCTTCATTAATGAAGTAAAGCCAGAGATGTGTTGTTTAAATATGAAGATCTAACAGGATAATAAAACCAGTATCCTCCACTGAAATCCACCACCTGGTAAATGAAACACAGGGCAAAGCCAAAGTAATGAAACTACTCTGGATCTTGGCTTTTAATCTCATTTAGCTAATCTGCACTGCAGAAATAATGCAGTTTGACACCACCTTAACTGTCATG
>NW_024805115.1:0-4778 GCF_019175285.1 Sceloporus undulatus
ACACACACACACAAACTGTGGAGCAGCTGAAAGTGTAATGCTGCATGTATATGCTTACACATACATCTTTGTGTGTGTGTGTTTGTGTGTGTGTGTGTGTGTGTGTGTGTATATATATATACATACATACATACATATACATATATACACACATATACATATACATTCCCCCCCCCCGACACAAAAGGTTTCTGCTTTATCTCGGTCAGTGGAAAAATCGCTCCCCAGCGCCGGCGGTTGTCCTGAAAGGGGAAACGGCCAACGGAAGGAGAAGGTGGAAATTTCAGCGCAGCATCATGGGAAATTTGTAACTCGGTGGTCTTCAGGAGAACCAGCGGATTGGATGTACACACCAGTCAAAACAGCAGAGGTTTCGCACTGGCCATCAATACAGATCCTGTGAATCCACTATTTTTGCAGACTCGCAAAACAGAGGAGCCTGCTGCCTTCAGTTCGGAACCAGCCGTGAATACACATCGGCCAAAGCGTATTCACGTTATATCGCATTGGTCAATACATATTCTGAGCTCACAGGTGTGGAACACCAATGCAATATAACGTGAATACGCATCGACCAATGCGAACTGAGCCTTCTTCTGTGCCCTGTGTGGAAAGGTCCAAAGACTGAAAGGTAGCAATAGTAATTTTAATTTTAATTTTCTATTTATCTGATTCTTTCTCTGGATTTCAGGTCATCAGTGATTGGTTTTAAGAAATAACCTTGCTTCTGATTAAAGCCCATATTGCCAGCTGCACAAAGACCTCTTTCTTACTGCACATTTTATTTTGCTACCATACAAAATATGTATTAGAACAGAAGGTGGCAGTCCTTTCTGCTGGACAGAAAATGGGTCAATTGGGTGAGGATCCGTGGGATGTTAGGCCTACTTGCACCACTGACATGGCTCCAAACAGTCTTAAAAAAAACCCAGCCCCTATAATTATAGAAATGTTTTCCTCACTGGAGATAAAAAGAGGGAGAATGACTATCCCCTATGCCTGCCACCACTTTTTCTCTTTCTTGAAGCAGAGCCAAGAGCATCCCCTCCAACTGTGCTGATTTTTCAGGGGCAGTACTGATTAATCCTCTCTTAGCCTACTTTTTCAGCTACTCTTAAAATTTTCCAGTTTCTCTCTCTTCCTGCATTTCCCTTTCCTCTTCAGTTTAGTGCAAAGCCCCAAAGTAGTTTGCATTCAAACAAGGAAGCAGGAGGGAGAGTACGGGGCTGAACCTGCAGACTCAGGCAAAATCAAACTGCTGCAGCCTCTCTTAGCATGTCATTAATTGTGTTTGCTATCTTGATCACACTCTGGTGTTGCTTGGTCACATGTGTCTCTGTTTTCATCTGTGAAATGTTGAAGGATGTGCAAGGATACTTAGGAAGTGGTAAGTCTTCCA
Source organism: Sceloporus undulatus (assembly GCF_019175285.1). Classification (NCBI taxonomy): domain Eukaryota; kingdom Metazoa; phylum Chordata; class Lepidosauria; order Squamata; family Phrynosomatidae; genus Sceloporus; species Sceloporus undulatus. The sequence continues at coordinate 1,400 of NW_024805115.1, forward strand.
CTAGAGCCCATCACCACACTTTAATACTGCATTAATTAATTAATTGTATCATAATTAATTAATTAAATTGTATCAATCAATCAATCAGCAAGGAACCTGCAATTAAAAACATCTTTTTATACAACTGCTTATAAAAACTGTCTAGGGTATATACCATCTTAAATGAGATACTCCCCTACATTCTGCTCATGAAGGAATTCCTTGTCTCTGATGGCAGCTGCTTAACACACTTGGATGCATTTTCCATAATGAAAGCATGTACCTTTGACTGCAGCAGTATATGTTTTCTCAGATGAAAATTATACAATTAGTTTATGCAATTGAGGTGGCGAGTGTCAACAAAATCAGAAGCAAAAACAAGGAAGTAGGGAGGTATCAGCATCCACAGGAACACTCTGACATTTTCAGAAGTAGCAAAAACGTTTTGTTTTTCTTTGTCACTAGGGTTGGCGTCACCTGGTACAGTAACTCATGATACAGACACTCCCCACTGACCTCTTCCCATCCCACCCCATACAGAATCCTTAGTAATGTTTTTGTACTAATGTTACTCATGAATCATAATCCCCATATATCACTGAATGTAATGGTAACAGTTGTGATAAAAAAAAACAGTATTAAAATTATATCTTTAAATAACAATGTCATAGACACAGCCTAAATGTATTCACATGTACATAGTTTCATATGGATAAAGTGAAAATTTGGAAAGGTTTGAATTTTTTTAAAAAAATTAAAAGAATTCTAAACATTAAAAAATTATTTCTTTTAAAATATATATTTTTAAAGGGGGGGGGGGTTCTGTTTTCTCCTCCCACTGAGCCTTGCCCCACTCACACCATCTCTTCAGCCTTTTAAAGGGATGCAGGCTAATGCCACAGCCTGTTTCTGCCCAAGGTCAGATGTTTTGGGACCAGTGGTGTCACCCGCACTTAGTGTATCACCTGGTGCAAGCCACACACCCCACGCATCCCTAATGATGGAGTAACTACCTGTTGGAAAAGAAAAATGGAAAGTAAGTGTGTGGGGGTATGCAGATATAGGCCCAAATGTCTGTGTCTGTAAGATTTGTCTGTCTTTCTTTTAGTAACTGCAGAGATCAGAATTCCCTATCTTCCTCATGCAATGAGCCAAACCCCCTAAAAACTTTTTTTTTTTTTTTTGCTGGCCCCTTGACATGGCCATGCAGTGGTTGGTAGAGAGCAGGGAATGCCTGGAAAGCATCCAGCTATGTACCTATATCCAGACACACAACAATGAGGTCCTCTCTCATGCCTCACCTGAAGGAGGCCTCCTCAGATGAAGAAACAGCCATGTTGGCCATGCAGCAATACACAACAAAATCCACAATCCACAAAACAGTGTTACCTTTTATTGAGCCAAATAAAATGCACAAAATATATCATGCAAGCTTTGGGCACTTCACTGCCTTCTTCATCAGCCAGAGATGTCAAAATTGTGCAGGAGAAGCAAAGTTATGATGGTAGAGTCACAGGCCTACATTTTGTCACAGATGTCATTTAAATTGGTCTGGAGGGACATCAGTGCAGGCAGAGGGCAATCTCCTTCTTGGCCATGTGGGGAACAGGGTCAAAGGACAGAAAAATCATACATAATGAAGGAGAAAAGGAGTGCCAAGAAGATGAACCTCAGCCAGAGCTAGAGGATGTTGGTACCTTGTTGTGACAGTAGCAGAATGTGGTCCATCCCAGGGAGCACCTCCAGATTTGGAGGAGGCAATATAGTCTCTGCAACCTGTCATACACTGACAGCTGAAATGCCAAGAAAAGAGACCCAGAAACACTCTCCTTAAGTAAACTATGCTGGTTAATAAGCCAGCTAAGCAAATTAACTGCTGACTATACATTAGCAACAACCAGTCAGGTGCAATGGACAATAGATCCAATGTCTCCTGCTGACCATGTGTAATCTTCTCAACTTCCTATGACTCAGACCCTTGGACTAATCTCCCTGGCAACTCCCTTCTTGGTTTCGGACTTGGCTCAGGACTGTTTGCTTCATTTTATATTGGACTGTTTGACTATGCTTCCACTTCCCTGACCACTTGTGTCACACTTGAAAATATTATTTACACACACACACACACACACACACACACTCATTCCCAAAAACAAACTTTGATTTTTTTATATAAGGGGCGCCATTATATGATGCCTTTGGATATAATGGGACTTGAACATCCACAGATTTTGGTATCCACTGGAAGTCCAGAAACCAAACTCCAGTGGATACCATGGGCCCACTGTAGCTCTCCCTAAACTGCAAACCCCAGGATATCACAGTATGCTGCCATATCAGTTAAAGTGGCATCACAGCACTGTAACTGTAGAGTGTGAATAGGCCCCAGAACACAAGAAAGAACCCTTCAGGATGCTGGATCTCACTGATGCTCAGTGACAAAGCATATGTTTTGGGCATGCAGAAAATCTGAGATTTCCTTAACATTTCTTGTCAAAAACTTCTTAAGTAGCCAGGCTAGGAAGGAGTTGCTTTCATAAAGACACACAGAACTGGGCTTTAAAGACCTGGCTCAATGTAGGACAGTTTTTAATACATTCCTGAAAGCAGCCACAATTCCCAGTCTGGAGCCCAAGAGGAAAGAATTTGCTAACATATGTGTTTCACCTTCAGGATGCAACACACCTTGTGCAACAGCAGCTATTAGTGGTAGAAATAAGTGTGATGACACACTGCAGCCAGAGATTATATCTTGGAATTACTTTGTTGCTGCAAGAAGATAGTCTTGGCTGTATCTCACTTTCAAACAGTATGGAGAACTGTGTGGGGCCCAAGACATTTTTCTACCTGAGGTAGAACAACACACTCATCTCTTTCAAGATGCATACCACCTGAATTTTGTCATAAAAGAGACAAAATCCATAAATGTCTTTCATTATCTGTGTCAGTAAAAAGCAGGGATGAGGAAAGTGTGACCCACACCGGGACATGCCTCCAGTCCCTTACTGTGGCTCTCTAAGACTCCCCTCAGTTCTCCCATCCTTCAAACAAATCTAACACCCCATTTTAGCAGCATGGTCTTTTGGCTTTGCAGATTGTTGCCAAAATTCAGCAGCAAATGACTGTAGGAGTTTAGGAACCTAGAAGAAAGTGTTACACACAGATATCAAGTCCTTGTGGAACCTGAAAATGTTCGAATTGATAATGTGTGAATGGTGGGGGTAATGGATAAATACGTTATTGAAGGAAAGCCCCAGAGATCTGGGGCTGCCTGGAGAAAAGAGTAACCTAGTAACCTTTTCCCTCTTATCTGTCTGTACTACAAGCCCAAAGAGAGTGAGGAAATTAAGTACAGTATTATGATTTTACCAGTCTGTACCCCTATGTCAACAAAACTAAA
>NW_024805116.1:0-4778 GCF_019175285.1 Sceloporus undulatus
TAGATTAGGGTAAAAGATGGGACATAAAAGAAGGAGGAAAAGGAGACGAGGAGGAGGAGGAGGAGGTCAGCAGCATTTAAACCATGTGTTATTCCTCCTCTACTGTTTAAAGAAGCCATTTTCTTGTAACTATAAAAGTAACTAAAAATAGTTGCATCAAAATAGGGGTGACATTATTCCTTGCTAAGTTATTATACAACTTAGTTGCTATGTAACTTTGTTGTTTTTTACATATTTCAAAAAGGAAAACATTACGAGTAATTAATTATTTATAACAATCTATGTAACTAGTCCTCCACTGATCAGAATCCCATTGAGCATTACACTAGCATAAAATTGATTGTGGAAGTGGCTGCATTTTCCAAGACATTGCCTCAGTGCAGCTACTAGTGGTCTCAATCATTTCACAAGCTCCTCTCTTTCACTTCTGAGTTGCTGGGTGAGCATCTTATAGACCAGTGTGCAATGAGTAAGCTCCTGGCTATTGTACCCATTTCACAATTGGTTATACAGCTGTCGGACTATGTGTAATTTTGGAGATTATTGCACCTGCAAATCCCAGTGGGATTTCCGGGTGTTATAATTTCCTTTGTTGTCATATATGTATGTGAGATGCATTTTGCCCACCCTTGCTCTAATGCTCACTAAAGCTTTTCAAAACATTTTGAAAGACTACTATGGGATTCTTACTTGTAGTCTCTCATTGCCTGTTTATCTGTAATGATTTACCTATATTAATTATAAGCAGACAACAACTGGTGTATGATGATTCCTAAGTGATAATAGTTAGGAGACTGCCTTATTGAGTCCTGCCTTTGCCACTTTTCACCTGAATGCCACTCCATATGTAATGGGGATGGTGATAATAGTTAACTACTTGACAGAGTTACTCCAACATCTAATGTATTATTATTATTATTATTATTATTAGTTTTATTTATAAAGCACCGTAAATGTACATGGCGCTGTACAAAACCAAGTAAAATCAAGAATATATAAAAAGCCTGCCTATGACGTATAATCTAGAAGTTAAAAAAACAAATTAAAAACATCATAAGAAAACTAATTAAAACAGCAAATATCCAGTACTGAGTCAAGCATCAGAACAACCAGGACACAATCACAGACTCTCTGGGAATGCTTCCCTAAACAATATGGTCTTTAACTCAGTTTTAAAGCTGATTAGAGATGTGTTGAGTCGTGCTTGTAAGGGGAGGAGGTTCCAGGAGTGAGGGGCAGCAAGCGAGAAGAGACGAATCCAGGATGGGGCCGTGGAGATCCTGGGCTGGGACAGAAGACCTTGGTAACCTGAATGGAGGGAACGAGTAGGAATGTAGGGAGAAAGAAGTTCAGAGAGATAGAGAGGGGCCAGCCCATGCAGGGCTTTAAAAGTGAGCAGGAGAAGCTTGTACTGAATGCAGAAGGGAAAGGGGAGCCAGTGAAGGGATGACAACAGGGGGGAGACATGGTCATACCGGCGAGCGAGTGAGATAATACGAGCAGCTGAGTGCTGAACAGAAATCAATGGGTGGAGGTGAGAGAGAGGAAGCCCTGCCAAGAGAAGGTTGCAGTAGTCAAGTCGCGAGACAATTAGGGCATGGACCAAAGTCTTTGCAGTAGAAGCAGAGAGATGTGGACAAATTTTGGAAATATTATAGAGAAAAAATGTACAGACCTTGGCTGTGGCCTGGATCTGAGGGAAAAAAGACAGAGAGGAGTCTTGAAAGCACCATGTTAGACTAAGCACTGTAATAATGAGAAACAATTAACTTTATATAGAGGAAATGCAACCAATACAATAGTGCCATCTTTTAAAAAAAAAACAGAACAAGGTGTTTATTACTTCTGTGAACAGGTCATATAGTTAATGTTTCTTTTTACCTCTCTGTTGTTTTTTTAACCATCCTTTTACATAGTTTTATTTAGGTGTTCCCATTGTCACAGAACATGTGGGAAGGAGGCAATGAATTCTGATGCATATAGAAATGAGAAGTGTTCTAATGTATCTAGCCTATGTAGGGGACTGAGACTTCATTTGCATTTACATGATACTGAATGAATTTGACTCGAATTAATATGTGAATTGGAACATAATTATCCTTTGCTTTTTGAATTTGTTCAGATTCTGTGGCATGGCTCTCTGACTTTTATTTTAAAAAGTGTACATTAGGAAAATCACATATAAAAATGTGTAAAAAATGCCCATAAAATGCATATGAATTTTCATGTGAACTTAAAATTTTTTTTTCATAATGTATCCCTTGTTAAAGAGGGTAGAGGGAGTGAATCAGGCCCCTTATTTCTAAGCCAGGGATAATCAATACATGACTGCACCCATTTGTATTTCCAATGCCCCAGGGTTCAGAATGGCCCAATTTTGCTATTGAAATTTGGTGGCATGGTAGGAAAAAGCAATGTTTTTCACTGTAAAAACACTCCGTTTTTGCTTCAAAAATGGCACACGCTCCCTACATATTTTGTTTACAAGTAGATTCATACTTTTAGGAAGCTTCTTGGAATGCAGTTTATCAAAAAGCAAGGCTTGCAGGGAAAGTATTCCTTTGTTTAAGTAAAGAATGGGACTTGAAATGTACAAGAAAGACATTTTTCACTTCTGCAGTTCCAAATTTTAGTGACCAAATTTGTATTGGCAATATGATGCAGCAAGCTTTCTGCATTCTGTAAAAGATGACCCACAAGTTTTGTTTGTTTAAATATTTATATCCCTCCCTAGATTTACTGAGCTCAATGAGGGTACAATGAAATCAGTTTAGAATAATAAATAACAATAACAATACTAAGCATACATTAAATAATTTATCACTTAAAATCAGTTAAAACAATTAAAGCCATCCAAAGCACAAGTGCAAATCGTATAAAACTGGTTAGTCCCAAAGAACTTTAATTTTAAAAACCATCTTGTGACTTGGTGTCAGAATGACACCAATGTTGGCACCTGTTGGGTCTCCAAGGGAAGGATATTCTATAACAAGCGTGTAACAGCAGAGAAGGCCCTGTCTCATGTCCTCCCGCAATGGACACAGAGGAAAACTCCTTCAACAGACTTCAGTCCATGAAGTTTTGTTTTAAGAGTCAGATTAGGAGATGGAGTATGGTTACACTATCATAGCTATGTCAATGTATTCTGTTTGTAAAAGAAGGAATCTCCATTCATCCTTTTCCATTGCAGACAATCCAAATAAAATCTGCAGTTTATATTCAAACAAAATATCATCAGAAATTGGACATTTTGCCTGAGGCATCTGAAACTACAAAGCATTCTGAACCTGGACCTCAGTCTGAAAATAAGCAGTGTTTTCTATTGCTTTTGATCTGAAACTGGATGCCAAGTGTTTTCTTGTTTGCCTTGGTAATTTTTAAAAGAAAAAAAAAACATGCAGTTGTTTGAATTACAAGTTCAAATCTCTGAAAGCAGAGATTACAGAGCAGAGCAGAGCAGGTAGGCTTCTCACTCTCACCATGTTTTGTCAGTAGGGAATGATCATAATAGTACCTGGAGCTGCAATTAAGCTTCATAAAGAACAAGACAGACTCAGATCCCAATGGACTGAATGCAAAGTGCATAAAAATATGTGAATTTGTTCTCTGTAACTGTGGTAAATAGGCAACAATTCCAAGTGTCATTTCTGATGTACTGTTCCATACAGTGCTGACTTCAGGATTTTGAGGACCCTTGAGAACAGTTGTCTGAATGCCCACCCTTAAGAAATATGGAGGAGTCACGGCAGTTGTGGCAGCTGGCTGTCATGACAGAGGGACAGAACGGCGGGATACAGACTGCCCAAAAAAGGGTGGTCTCCCGCTGCCCTGCTTTGCTCCGTGAGGGAGCTGCAGCAGACAAACCATGCGGCTCTGTCACGGAACAAAAAGAACCAGCAAAAAGCGTCTTCTTATGGCGCCTTTGTGACACCGCAAGTTGCCAATGGCGCACTTGCGGCATCACAAAGGCACCGGGACATGTGGACGCTATGCGTCTGTCACGTCAAAATGGCAGCACCCGTGTGTACAGGGTGCTGCCATTTTGATGCCCCCATCACGTGCTAGGGGTGAGGCCGGTATGGACGCTACATCCTCGGCCAACCCCTAGCACATGATGGGGCGGCGCAAAGGCCCATTTAAATCAGGCCAACATCTGCTCCAGGTTTTTGAATGAATAGCTATCCAAGGTGTTGAATAGCTTTCCTAGAATAGGTTTAGCACCTTGTACAACTCAATATGTACAGATTAATACCTGGAATGGACTCTCTATTTCACTGAAAGTGGCATCTCCAGCTACCATAGAACTTTGAGCATGCAAATTAAAAACTATGTTAAAATTGTTCATAATCTTCTGAGGTATCCTGAAGTGGGATTGACAGCACTGTTAAAGTGGCCTGGGAAATGTACAATCCTACTATCTTTTAGAGCCAGCTCTGGATCCATAGCAAAGAAGAAAATCTGAGAATAGAAAAGGGACATGCTGCAGAGCAAGTGCAGTATAGTGGCTACACTGTTGCACAGTTTTAGATCTGACAAGTCCTGATGGGACATTAAAGACATCAGCAAATGGTAAAGCTCATTCAGTGGGTTTGGGCCACTCTCTGTCTTACCTTACTGGGGCGGGGTACAGACCTCCGCTTTGCGGCGGTCTGCTGCCGCCGCCAGTAGGTCCGCGGGGGAGCCGGAGCCTTCAGACGGCCCGACTCCCACGCGGACCGAAAAAAGAAGCTCCAAAATGGAGCTTCTTTTTTCGTCGCGTTTGCGACGTAGTGAGGCGC
>NW_024805117.1:0-4777 GCF_019175285.1 Sceloporus undulatus
CTTAGTCTTTCAGGCCAGGCCTCTCTCCCCCTCAAGATGGTGGTCGGAAGGAGGGCTCTTAGTCTTTCAGGCCAGGCCTCTCTCCCCCTCAAGATGGTGGTCGGAAGGAGAGCTTTTTCTTCTTTCAGGCAGGCAGTTGGAGCTTGCCTGCCTCTCTCCCCCCAAGATGGTGGCTGAAGGGAGGTGTCCTGTGAGGAGTGGCTAAGGGAGCTGGGTATGCTTAGCCTGGAGAAGGTTAAGGGATGACATGATAGCTGTGCTTAAAGATTGGAAGGGAGGTCATATTTACAATAGAGCAAGCTTGTTTTTTGCTGCTCCAGAGATCATGGAGCAATCAATTCAAACTGTAGGAAAACAGATTCTACCTAGACATTAGGAATAATTTCCTGATGTTATTTGACAGTGGGATAGAACTGCATTGGAGTGTATTGTAATCTTCTTTAGTTTCTGAAACAGAAGCTGGGTGGGCCATCTGTCAGGGCTGCTTTGATTCTGTCTTCCTATATGGCAGGAGTATGAATCCATCAAACAATAATATAATCTTTGAATCATTGAGTTGGAAGGAGCCTCACAGGCCATCAAATGACACTTGATTTCTGTAAATCCAATTGGATGATAGACTGGATGGCATTTGTGGTCTCTTCCAAGTCTATGATTCCAAGTGGTGGCCCTCTGTTCCCTTCTAAACCACAGGGCTTCATGAGTCCTGAAGAGCCGGCTCACTCCCTTCTTGGCTTCATCTTCTCAGCTCCTGTTTTGGACTAGTCTAAGCGGCTGTAGTCTAGACTCAAAGGCCTAGCATCTCCATCAGAGTCAGGAGTCTCTAGAAGTCTGGCTAGGCACTAGAACTGTACTGTGCTTTTAAACAGCCTTCAGTCCCAATTTTGGGAGAAAGGGGGAAATAAGTAAAAATAGATTCATCTGATAGGTGAGAGAGATATGCTTTGGCTTCATTAAAAGAGATGTGGTACCAATGATAGTAATAATATGGAAATAATGGGGATAGGTTCTTTCACCACAAAAGAGGAGAAGTTCAACATGTTTCATCAAACATTTTATTAAAACTAACAATATGCATACATGAACTAAAAACAAAACATTTTCAACCTTTTGGACAGCATAAACATTTTAAACAGTCAAATACTTTTCATTATCTTCTGTCCTGTGAGTTGCTTGATGGTTTTCAGTGAAACCTTTCCCACACTCTTGGCATTTAATAGTTTCTCTCCTGTGTAAGTTGTGAGATGATGAGTGAGCAGTTTCTTCCTAATCCCTTCCCACCCTCCAAGCATTTGAATGGCTTCTTCCCTTCTGAGTTGCTTGAGGGTGACCGAGGGCTCTTTTCTCAATGAGACTTTCCCCACATTCCAGGCATTTAAAGGGCTTCCCTCCTGTATCTGTATTTTGAAGGCGGTGGTGGGTGGCTCTTTTCTCAATGAATCCTTTTCCACACTCAAAGAATTTAAATGTGTTTTTTTTTCTCTTGTGTGATTTTTTTTATGCCAAGTGAGGAATGCCTTCTGAATATACCCTTTCCCACATTTCAGGCATTTAAATGGTTTCCTGTGTGCATTTTTTGATGACAGGTGAGCTGTGTCTTCCTAATATAACTGTTTCCACACTCCAGGCATTTAAAGGGTTTCTCTCCTGTGTGAGTGGCTTGGTGACGAGTGAGGTCTCTTTTCACAATGAAACCTTTTCCGCACTCCAGACATTTAAAGGGTTTATCTCCTGTGTGAGTTTTTTGATGATAGGTGAGCTGTGTCTTCCTAATATAACTTTTTTCACACTCCAAGCATTTAAAGGGTTTCTCTCCTGTGTGAATTGCTTTGTGATGACTGAAGTCTCTTTTCGCAATGAAACCTTAAAAGGAAAAGTTCAGATGAAAAGTTCATGAGTATACAATTAAAAAAAACAACCAAGAGATTCTTTAATTATTAAAATTGGATAAGAAGTCATGCAAAACTACTCAAGAAACACATCAGAGGGAAATTCAGAGAAATAATAATAAGCTTACTGAGATAGACAAGCGGCTTAGATACCTGCAGGATTACTAGAGAAGATCAAATTTTGTTATAAAAAATATACCAGAAGCTGGGAAGGGAGATAGGAAAATTGACTTGAAAATGGAAATAGAATCATAGAACCACAGAGTTGGAAGAGACCACAAGGGCCATCCAGTTCAACCCTATTCTGCCATGCAGGAACTCCCAATCAAAGCATCCCTGACAGGTGGCTATCCAGCCTCTGTTTAAATACTCCGAGGAAGAGTATTTCACTGTCAAAACAGCCCCTACTGTCAGGAAGTTCCTCCTAATGTTTAGGTGGAATCTCTTTTCCTGTAGTTTGCATCCATTGTTCCAGGTCCTGTTCTCTGGAGCAGTAGAAAGCAAGCTTGCTCCCTCTTGAATATGACATCCCTTCAAATATTTAAACAGGGCTTGTTAGCATAGTTGCGCAGTCCGTGAGGTACCACATCAGTGTCTGGCACCAAAGTCTCCACCTTCGGAGATGCAGGTAGCTACTTGCAAGCTGGAGAAAAACACCTCTCCCCTTCAGTGTCAGCAAAGAGATACTGCAGACACACATCTCACAAAGGAGGCTTTTATTCTTCAGAAGTTCCACTATATCAAGTCACTATATACAGTGGAACCTCGCCATACGCGGGGGATCCGTTCCGGATCCTGCCATGTATGGCGATTTCCGCCTATGCTCGAGTCCCATTGTTTCCAATGGGGCTTGTGCGCAGCGGTGGGGCGGCGCGCGAGGCGCAACGAGTGCGCGCGCCCATTCAATTGAATGGGATGCTCCGCCCCGCGCGCGCCGGCGGCTTTGAGTGCCTATGCTCAAAGCCGCCTATAAAAAGACCGCGTATGCGGAGGCCCCACTGTACAATGCTATCATACAACTCTAACACTGTGCACCATGCACCACCACAACAAACCACACGGTGACTTGAGGCACTCCCCTTATCTAGCCAGGGCTCCATGTGGTCTTTTGGCCCTGCCTCCTCCTCCTCCTCCTGTGTCACAATGATCTCTGTCCCCTATCCAGGGTGACTTTGCACATTTGCAGGTTTTTGCAGCACTTTACTGCACTTGGTGACCCTCACTTCTGATGTCAATTCCCATGACTCAGCACTGGTGAAAAGTGCCTTGTCATCATGGCTGACAGTGAGCCTTTGTTGTCCAGTCACTATTTAATACCACATTGTGCTTTTCTTAGGACTCTATCCCGACAGAGCTATCATATCACCTCTTAACCTTCTGCCCTGGTGGCGCAGTGGTTAAATGCCTGTAATGCAGCCACTCACTCAAAACGATAAGGTTGCGAGTTCAATACCAGTGAAAGAGCTCAAGCTTCACTCAGTCTTGCATACTTCCAAGGTCGCTAAAATGAGTACCCAGATTGTTGGAGGCAATTAGCTTACAGTTGTAAACCGCTTAGACACTGTATGTTCAGTATAAAGGGGTATATAAACAAAGCTGTTTGTTTTGTTTTTCTCTTTTCCAGGCTAAACATCCCCAGCTCCCTGAGTCGTTCCTCATAGGACATGGTTTCCAGACCCTTCACCATTTTAGAGGCCCTCCGTTGGACACGCTCCAGTTTCTCAATGTCCTTTTTGAATTGTGGTGCCCAGAATTGGACACAGTATTCCAGGTGGGGCCTGACCAGAGCAGAATAGAGTGACACTATTACTTCCCTTGATCTAGGCAGTATACTTCTGTTGATGCAGCCTAAAATTGCATTGACCTTTTTAGCTGCCGCATCATACGTTTGACTCATGTTCAATATGTGGTCTACTTGGACTCCCATATCCCTTTCACAAGTAATCTTGTTCAGCCAGGTGTTGCCCACCCTATATCTGTGAATTTCATTTTTCCGCCCTAAGCGTAGTACCTTCCATTTCTCTGTGTTGAAATTCATTTTGTTAGCTTTGGCCCACCTTTCTAGTCTATTTCAGGTCATTTTGAATTTTGATCCAGTCCTCTGAGGTATTAGTGACTCCTAATTTTATTAAGATGTTTGCAAAAAATCTCCCCAACTCTTAACTGGACTGAAACTGATTTGGAAAGGGTTCATCGTATTGCATCAGGGAGGAACAGGATAACACCACAAGAAGTGATCATGAGGGTGACTAACTATAGCAAGAAAGAGGAACTGATGAACATAATAAGGAAAAATCCAGAGAAATTAAGATTTGGAGAAGTAAAAGTGTAAATATATAGTGACTATTGTCCACAAACAAAGATTTGGAGAACCTCTATGAAGCCATATTCTATTTTATTGTTGAAGGCTGGGATTTACTACACACGGGGATACCCGGTGTTTTTAAAATTTCAGTGAGGAAGAAGAAGATACAGGATTGAATCTGTGAAACAAGGACTGCAGTTGCTAAAAGAACTGGGGATATATGAGGAAGAAGTAAAAACATTTGGAGGACCTACAGAAACATCTGAAAGAGTAGGAGCTGAAGAAGGTGGGAAAACATCTGGAAGGTTAGAGAAGTAGTTGTGGCTGGGGTGACTAGGGGGCCATTATGACTACCTTTTACCCTGGATCAGGAATCGAATCTTGCATGTGAAGTTCATATTCGCCCCAAATCTCCCACAAGCGAATCAGAGGCTTCCACAACCGTTTCGGGGCAAATGCCCCTTAGTGCGAGTCATTTGGAATTGGGGTAAAAGCTGTCTCTTTTGGTTTGGTGAATATGAACTTGCCCCCAATCATGATCGGGACAAGTTCAGGGGAGGGATTTAGGTCAGAGGGAGGGCAG
>NW_024805118.1:0-3167 GCF_019175285.1 Sceloporus undulatus
AGGGAAAGATTGTGTTCCATTTACCGAAGCCAGGGTTAGTTGGAATTCCTATGCTTTTCTTTGACTCGTTTTATTTTCTTCGTCTGTCTCAGTAAACTACTAATTAAAAACAGAATAAAAACAACAACAAAGGAAAACTGGAACCCATAGCTGCATTTTGTGCACTTGTTGTCAATAGTCCTTGAGTCAATCCCAGCTCATAGCAACCTGTGGATGATATGTCTCCGTTACCTCCTGTCCCCCACTACTTTGCACATGTCCTACAAATTCAGGTCCATCTGAATCTGACATGCAGTCATCTTCTCTTTCTACTAACATCCATTTTCAAGTCATGTCTTGTCATGACGTGGCCGAAGTACAACAGTTTCCAATTTGATCATCTTGCCTTCCAGGGAGATTTCAGCCTTGATTTGTTCAACAACCTATTTGACTTTTTGGCTGTCTGCTGTATTCCTTGCACTCTTCTCCAGCATCACATCTCAAATTAATTTATTTTCTTGTTATCAAACTTTTTCACTGTCCAGCTCTCACATCAGTATATGCTGATGAGGAATACAGTGGCTTGGACAATTGCATCTTTAGTGGTCAGTTATTTTTCTTTACTGTTTAGGATCTTTTCTAGTTCTTTTTAGCTGCTCTTCCCATTCATAGACTTCACCGGATTTCTTGACTGCAGTCTCTATTTTGATCAATGTTTGATTCTAGGTAAAGAAACTCTTTAACTGTTTCCAATTCCTCATTGTCTAGGTTGAATTTATGTAGACTCTCCATGGCCATGATTTTTATTTTCTTTACATTCAGCAGTAATCTGCCTTTGCACTTTCTTCTTTTACCTTCCTTAATAATTTTTCCAAGTCTTTGCTGTTTTCTGCTAGTAGTATAGTGTGATCTGCATATCTTTTATTGTTGATATCCCCCTCCTATCTACACTCCTCCTTCTTCTGAGTTTAAGGCAGGTGCTTTGTGGCACCTTGGGGCCAAAACACAAATGGGTGATTTGTGCCGCTTTGGGGCCAAAAACAGGATTTGGGGGAGCAGAGTGACCGCACACTCTTGAATCCTAATACATAACAGCGCCGCCATCATGGCGGTCTCCCGTACTCATGGGGCCACCATTATGACGCAAGCGCAGCACAGCATCTGCACATTGTAACCTCATGTTTGCATCACCAATGCGCAACAGTGTGCCAATGGCACACTCATGATGTCTGCCGCATGCACCAAAAAGAACTTGCTTTTAGCGGGTTCTTTTTGCTGCAGAGGGAGGCCACACTGTTTGGCTGCTGCAGCGTCCCTCAGGAGCAAAAACGGGCAGCTCCAGCCTGCCCTTTCGGGGAGGTCTGTTGAGCCCCTAAATCCGCTTTTCATATGATATTTTCTACATATACGTTGTACAAATAGGGTGGTAAAACACTTGCCTGATCCTCTTGCCAATTGGGATCCATCCTGTTTCTCCATATTCTGACAGTAGCCTCTTGACCTAAGTGCAGATTTCTCATCCGGACTATCTAATAGTGTCATGGGCCAAGAGCTGCAGGACTGGGACCTGGAGGAAGAGTCTGATGAAGAGGCAGAGGGAGAGACCCAGGCAAATCTTCCAGAAAGGGCAGTTCTCCCTCTTGCAGAACATCCAGCCCTTCCTGCTGAACAGCTACAGCCAGCTCATCCTGTAGAATTGCAGCCTCAGCCAGCAGGACAAGGGCATGACTCATCTGCTGATGAGACAGAGGACACAGCTGGGATCTTAAGTCCTCAAGTCCTCCTCAAGGTCCTTAAGTCCTCCTCAAGGAGTAGTAACAAAAGGATCCAACAAAAGATAGAGCTAAGATAATCAGCCAGGCTGCAGGCTAAGCAGTAAACAAGCAAGCTCTGATTAGAATCAGTTGGTGTCAGGCTATTTAAGTGCTGAGTTTTCTTAAGGAGGTACTGGAATAGGGTTGCCATAGTTCTCTACTAAAAAACTGGGACAAAATGTGGCAACCCTATACTGGAAGCAACTTGTCTGTTTCCTGGCTAGCATTCTTGTTACTTCTGTTTAGACTCCTGCATTCCTAATTCAAACCTCCTGACTTCTTAAACCTTTGGACCGTGTTGACCTTGGTTCCTGTTGCCTCCCTTGACTCAGACTGCTTGGCCAAAGCCTTTCTCTTAATGGACTCTCACAGGCAAGGATTCTTTCTATCTGCTTGTGATTAGCTACCTCTGCTTGCATTATCAATCAGAGGTTTCCTCCCAGCCAGCCTGTATGGGTATTGGGAATCGGGACAAATATAGTGGTACTGCCATGTATTTAAGAGCCATCCATAACTTTTTGTTGAGTCAAATGCTTTGCTATCGTCTATAAAGTACATACTGATTATTTTCCTGGAATTCTTCGGTACACTCCATTAGCCATTGTATCTTTGCAATGTGGTCTCTAGTGCCTTTACCTTTCCTGAACTCCACTTGCACCTCTGAGATTTCTTTCTGCATGTATGATTGAAGTCTATATTACAAAACTTTGAGCATAAGTTTGCTTGCATGGGAAAATAATGCTATGGTCCTATAGCTGTGTTTATCTTTTTTTGTCTCCTTTTTTTTGGTGTGTGGATGGGAATATACAATGATTGTTTTTAGTCTATTGGCCACCATTTTGTGCATTGCTTTCATTTATTTACACACTTGTGGGTTTGAGTGCTTAGGAGTATGCTCTTTTTGTAAGGATTTTATTCTACTGACATTGGCTGATGTATTTCATGTATGAACATCATCTCAATACTCAGTCTACTTGTAATTCTGATCAAGGAGAGACACCACCCACAGAGATGCATCAGGTTATCTTGTTGCCATAAAGCACAGGAGGATAGAGAGGGAGCCATCAGGCAGACCCAGCAACATCTTGGACTGCCTGAAGGAAGAGGCCCCTCCCTCTTCAACTGTCATCTTGGCATCAGAGGGAGCCATCAGGCAGACCCAGCAACATCTTGGACTGCCTGGAGGAAGAGGCCCCTCCCTCCCCAACTGTCATCTCGGCCTCAGAGGGAGCCATCAGGCAGATCTAGCCTGAAGAAGAAGAGCCCTCCCTCCGGTCCATCTGCCTTGGTCCAGGCCTCAGAGGGAGAGAAGAATGCTGGACCTGATTCCCTCCCCCCCTCACCATTCCCTTCTCCTTTTGTGTCGTGTCTTTT
>NW_024805118.1:3267-4776 GCF_019175285.1 Sceloporus undulatus
CCTTTTGTGTCGTGTCTTTTAGATTGTAAGCCTGTGGGCAGGGAATTGTCTGTTATCCCCTCTATTGTAAACCGCTCGGATTCCCAGTGATTGGACGGTATATAAATAAAACCTATTATTATTATTATTATTATAGAAGATGGTACTTCTTAAAACAAAAGTGCTCATTATTATGGCCACTTCTGACTAAACTGTGCATTTACTAGTTCTTCAGTTTCTCAGCTGTTGACACAGAACTTTCAGTTTCTTCAGCAACAGTTTAAAATATAACACAGAGGTAAGAGAGACAAATATTGAGAAGAAGCAGCCCATCCTGATTCCTATGGCAACCCAACACTATTTAATATACGCACAAAGAAGTACCTGGCGTCCCCACCCTCATCCCCCCTGTTCATGAGGTCTTTCTTCTTCAGGGGAAAAAATAAAGATTATCATCATAGTATAATCCTGTACAAATTTGTCAGGAAACAGAAAACCCCATTGAACTGAATGTTACTTACACTTCGGTAACTGTAGAAGGTTGCAACTTAAGTCACTTCAGAAATATAATATTTAATCCTCTTATATTAAGATGGAACATTTCAGTTCCTCACCCATATCCTGTTGCAAAATCCACATTGACCTTGATCTACAGTCTAGGCATTTTGTTACACAACCACCTGCACATTGTCCCCAAAGTTCAGCTATTTGCCATGTAGTATACCATGTAATAGCTAACATGAAGAAGTTCAGAGATTTATTGAATTTTGGCATTAGCATGTTTCTTTCTTCCTTTCTCCACCCCTTTTTTGGACCTGATATAATGCAAGTGCCCCATGCCGTCCTACAGTGCAGTATGAAGTTATACAATCTGTTTAACAATAGATTGGTCCTATCTGAGGGAACATGAAATTTCTTCCATCAGGGATAGGTGAGGGAATACTGTAATTCATTGGGGTCAAGAAACAACACATTATGCACAACAAGTGTGCAGTTTATATTCATTTATTTTATCTGGATTTATCTTGCTTTTCTGTCTCCTTGTGTATTCTAGCTCTGGGGGCTGGGGTGAAAAACATTTGATTCTGTCAACAGAAAAAACTCCTTTGGGCATGAAAAATGTGTATATCCTATAATAGAGGTATAAAAGTGAGACTTACAGTCATATGCAGCCCACAGGTCAATTTTATAAACTCCAGTACCTCCTGGGGATGAAAGGGCAATTAAAATACTTTGCTCCTAAATGCCCCAAAGGGAGCATGACATTTTAGGACCTTAGACCATTTGAGGATTTCTGGGTTTGACTTCTAGTCACTTTCTTGAGTGAAAAACAAAAACAAAAAACATGTCCTGGCCCTAAATTGGCCCAAGGAGATCCCAAAACAAAGCAATTGTGTTGAAAGGTATATCTGGACTATAATATTTATTATAATCACTTTCTGGAGAGAGCAGTACTTTTTTCATGACATGTATAGTGGAGTTAAAAAATCTAGGAGCATGGAATGAATTGGTATTACTAGGAATCCCCCC
>NW_024805119.1:0-4775 GCF_019175285.1 Sceloporus undulatus
CACACACACAAACATTCGCAGTCAGGTCCATATATGTCTCCTTGCATATTTACATCCACATATTCATATCTATAAACCTGTATAAAACAGACCACACCTGCGTGTATGTGTATATATATGTGTGTGTGTGTATATGTGTGTGTGTGTGTATATGTGTGTGTGTGTATATATATACTCGTCTGCTTTCATGAGTTGCCTTGGATTTGTGGATTTTGTTGGATCTGTGCCTGTCTATATGTATACATGCATGTTGCTATGACTACTAAACTCTGCTATTTCCTGACATGCTTTGATGTTGCTAGCATGTGCATATACATCTTCACTCATTCATATATTTACATACAAGCCTGTATAGCTTCCTGTATATGCATGTGTGTTCCTTGGTGATGATGAAAGGATATTTCAATTGACATTTCTTTGCCTGCATTTCTTTTCACTGCAGCACGCCCTGACACTCTGTTGGTGGGGCCGACCTTTTCGGACACTGCAGCGTCTGACATTGGGACTCCAGCTTTTTGCAGGACTTGCTTTGCGGAATTCTTCACCCTTGCGCTCCTGGATGTGTGCTTCCCAACTTCCCAGGCACCACTTCTTCCCTTCTCCTGCCCCTTTTTCCAATTCTACAATAATCCAGGACACAAGCTATGAATAAATAAATCATTTTTATTTTACTTTACTTTTATTTACAATTCTGAAGGTATAAAATATAAAATAAATTACAACCGGCAGCTGTTACATCACAGCTGCCAAAGGGGGGGGACACTCTCATGCATGTGCGCGCACACACACACATATGCACACTGCAATAAGAAAGGGGGAGAGCCAAAAAACAGGCGCTTAAGATTCCTGCACAGCCGGCAAGGGGGGGGGGAGGGAAGGGAAAAGCACACAAACACACACAGCAATACACAGGAAATAAAAATACCTGCAGGTTGTTCCTTCACAGCTTGCTGGGGGGGGGGGGAGGAATGACAGACAGACAGACAAGACAGACACACACACAGTGATTCACATACATAAAACTAAAACACTCGCAGCACAGATAGCAGGGAGAGAGGGAGGGAGGGGCCCACTCAAACCACATCACCCCATGTGGTGGGGGTGGGGACCGCGGTGGGGACGCCACATGCAGAAGTGGTTGATCCACACGCCCTGGTGGTCCAGGCGCTGATGGACCGCTGCAAGTGCCTCCTGGAATGCATCCATACGCCTGACAGCTGGAATGGTAAAAGGACGTGCTTAGAACGCTTGCTGGTTCTTGCTACCACCCGCCCACCCACCCTTAAATGTTTTTATGGTGGGGGGGACTTACCTCCCTGCAGCTTGGCCCTCAACTCAGCATTTTCTACCCAGAGTTGGGCAATGCAGGCAGCCATTGCGGCTGCATTTGGAGGCTGGACTTCCGTCGTGGAGGCAGGGCCTCTGGTACTAGAGGCTGGTCTGGGGCTGGACGCAGGGCCTCTCAGGATTGAGGCAGTGTCTCTTCTCCAGCATCACCTACAACAATGAGACAAAACAATGTAAATATGAGTATCGGATACCTATACATGTTATCTATCAGTGTATATATACAGATATATATACAGATATATATCCACACACACACACACACACACACATCCACATTTGCTTCTCTGCTGACTATGTACGTGTATATCTATCTATCTATAGATATTGATGTACAGATGTAATTAGGGATGCCATATCCCGCCTGGGGGCGGGACTTCCCCGTTTTTTGGCCCCCTGGCACGGTCCCGTCCCGTTTTTGCCCCTCCCCCAGGTTTGCCCCGGGTTGAGTTGGTCCCTGCCTCAGCAGCAGCAGCAGCTGCAGCCGCTCTGCAGCTATTGCTGCCGACTGCCAGTCTGCCACTGACGTGGCCACTCTTGTAGCCGCTCCTGCTGCGGCCTTTGCAGCCCTCCGGCGCTTCCACTTTGTGCCCTGGGCTGCCCTGCGCACTCTTGGGCGAGCGCACGCAGGGCTGAGCAAGGGGCTCCTGCCCTTCAGGCTGGCTGGCCAATGGCTGGACAACCCACCCCTGCTGCAGGAGCCTGTGGAAGCTAGCAGGGGGCGGGGCTGTTCCAGCTCCACTCTCCCATTGGCCAGCCAGCCTCCAGAGGAGGAGCTTCTCTTCCTCCCTGCGCAGGCCCAAGGCTGAGCAGCATGGAGAGGGCTTTACCGGCAAGGTGCTTCCTCTTCTTTTTTCGCCCCCTTTCTCTTGTTCTTTCTCCTCCTTCTCCTATTCTTTTTTTCTCCTCTTCCTCTTTCACCCCCTCCTCCTCCTCCTCCTCTTTTTATCTTTTTTCCTATTCTTCTTCTTCCTCCTCCTTTCCTTCTTTCTCCTTCCTTTCTTTTTTCTCCTCCTCCCCCTTCCACCTTTGCTGCTGCTGCTGTTGTTGTTGTGTGCCTAACTCCCTCCTTGGCCAGGCCTGCATTTCCCAACAAGAGGGAAGCCATGTGGGGGGGGGGGCTGAGAGGGAGGCACCAGGCAAAAGGGAGCCCAGGAGGGAGGGAAGGACAGGAGTGGCACCATCACGCTGCATCCACACTGGAGAAATAACCCAGTTTGGCTGGCAGTGCTTTAACTCTTTTCTGCCTCAAGGCTGTGGGATTCTGGGAGTTGGAGTGTGCTGTGGGGACCAGAACTCAAGGCCTTCATCACTTTTAACAGTGATAGCGATGATGATGAAGATGGTGATATTGATATTAGCCAGCTTCTGAGGCATGCGCTCACGGTTTGTTCATAAGCCTCTGAAATATGCAAGAGGCAATGTTAAATAAAGCCATGTTCAATGCCCCAATGTGCTGTGGTGTGTTTTGGAATGGGGAGGGGGTGGTTTGGGCAGAAAGGGAAGTACATTTCTGCCATCTTTCTAGGAATAATGCCAAAATGTCCTCCATTTTGATCATGCCTAAGAAACAAGCACTTATATTAACGTATTTTTAAAAACCATCAATTTTTTGGCGTGTCCTCCATTTTAAAAAAAAGGTGTCCTACATTTGAAAATGTTGTCCTACATTTGTCCCAGTTTGGAGGTCCTGACTTATGGCAACCCTAGATGTAATGTATATGCACAAGCACACATACCCCCACACACATGTTGTTGTGCATGTATATATGTGGAGGTATCGCTAAGTGCAATCAAAGTTATACCTGTATGAGAAAACTTTATATCTATATATATATAGATAGATAGATATATAAAGAGAAAGAGAGAGAGAGAGAGAGAATGTTTCAAGTCTATAAACATAAATCCAGCATAGAACACACCTTTGCATACATAACCACAGATATCCATCTGAATGTGTGCATGTGCATGCACACATACTTAAAAACATAAAAACATATGTAATTATATCTATATATATACCTGTGTGTGTGTGTGTGTGTATGTATCTATTTACCATAGATGTATAAATATTATTGTCTATAAACCTATACACACATACACACAAGCAGACCTTCTGAGTGATGGGGTGGGCTCCCATTGCCTTCCTCCTCTGGGCGAGGTAGACTCCTCACGGCTGCCCTCTGATGCCTCCCCTGGAGTGCTGTGTGGAGGGAAGAGGTAGAGGAGACACAAGTGCAGAAATGAGCACAGGTTCCTGAAGACTACCAAACATGGTACCCCCTGACAGGTAATGTCAACAATCAAGACTCATCTGCAGCGGCATTGAGGTCCAGGGCAGGACCCCCCGCAAGCATCCACAGATGCCACATTTCCTCAAAAAATGCCGGTTTGTGGCGTGGTGCCGGGTTGTCTCCATGCTCGCAGATTGTGCGATAGAAAGAGGTTCTCAGGACTTTAACTTTGGAGGCCACCTGTTTCTGGGACCTCTCAAAGCCCCTCCTCCTCAGCTTCCTAGCTATCTTTCTATAGATAGCCCTATTAGGGTGAGATGTGGACCCCATAATGACAGGCAGGTCCTCATTCCTCTCTAGGCATCTAAAGAGGTACTGGACCTCTGCACTGGTCCAGAGCCCAGCCCTGGGCATGATTGTCTTTGGAGAGGCAAAGGCACCACCATCACACTTCCAAAAAGCCCAGGGCCCCAAAACTCACATGGGAAGTTTGGTACTTCCCACTGAAACTTTTTCCTGGTCACCAGATGGTACTGTAGACGGATTTTGCGCATGCGCGAAAAGCTCCAGGCTTGCTTGCTTGATTTCTGTGCAACACTTAAATCGCCATTCTCCTCGTGGCTTGCTAAGGGGAAGGAGTTTGGGACCATTTGTATTCTATATTTTATGTTATAGCGCAAAAGCCGCGTTATCCAACGGAGGGAACTTTTCACGTTGTTCCCTGAAGATAAGAATCACCCTCAGGAAAGGAAAAAGGTAAGTGCAGTACTGGGGTAGGGTCCCCCCCAGGGATTTTAATGTGGCGCATTGTGCTGCATGGGGAAGGGACTCTTTCCCAAGGACAGGAAAAAAGCCACCATTAACGGGGATTTAACGCGAAAGTAGATAAATATGTATATATGTATATACACACAAAAACACACACATGTAACAACTTAAAAGAGAATATTATAAACTATTTTACAGATGGTACATGACTCCAACTAGGATTGCTAAAATAGCCAAACATGGTAATTCAATGTGTTGAAAATGTAAGAAAAAAGGTGGCTCCTTCTATCATCTTTGGTGGCAGTGCAATGTTGTTAAAAAATTTGGAAACTGATTCATAAGAATATAGTTTTTACCCTAAAGAAAAATATACCCCTGGACCCAGAATTATTCTTGCTGAATATAACTGATGGAATACAGGACAAT
>NW_024805120.1:0-4774 GCF_019175285.1 Sceloporus undulatus
TGTAAGGATATATTTCAAGTGTAACACTTTTCCCTACCAGGGAAAGTCGGGTATATTTGCCCCCTTCACCTATCAGCTTCTCCTTGCATTGAGAACTATATAGTAAAGCATCAGAGGTTGGAAATAACTAGTTATAAATGATCAGTTATCTGTAATTTGCCCCATTCTTCAATAACTAACTACAGCTATATGTGTGCTACATTATGAGTGAAACTTCACTTCTTTAGTTGGATCAGTCATTGAATTAGGAGTTTGTTGGAGCCAATGTTTATGTGGTATTGTCTAGTTTTTGTTTTTTTTTTAATTTTATTTTTATTTGGTTTTTCTTTTCTTTACATCCTTATTTTCAGTATTCATCAATAAAAGATCATACATATCGTCTGTACCTTCCCTTTCCCTTCCCTCCCTTTCCCCCCTTAAACCCCCCACCCTCTTACCCTTCCCCTCCCCTTCCCCCTGTACACATCCTAGTACTTCCAACCTATATAGTCCTTTATAGATTACATATTACTCTTTCGATTTTCCTTTACAATCATCATTCTTCCTTTACATATATCTATATACAAGTCATTTCTTTCGCTCTTTACCTCTTTACATTCCTAATCTTCCTTTTCTTTTCTTATTTCTCTCCTTTATTTTCCTTTTACTAACTTTCTTTTCTTCTTTCCACATACCATATTACTATGTTCCATTCATCTTTATCCTTATCCTCTTCCTCTTTCTCTCCTTTTAACCTTTTAGACAATCTGTCTGAATCTCTCATATCTAACAATTTATTAGTCCATTCTTTTAATGTAGGGGTCTGTGTAGATCTCCATTTTTGAGCGTATAACAACCTTGCTGCTGTCACCATGTATAACACAATTTTCCAATATGTTATTTCAGTCTCTCTTCCTATCACGCCTGTCATATTTAACAAAAATAACTCCGGGTTTTTCGGGAAATTCCTTTCCAACATTTCTTTCATTGCTTCATATATTTCCCTCCAAAACTGCTTTGCTTTGCTACAGACCCACCACATGTGGTAAAACGTTCCTTCTGTTTTCCCACACTTCCAACACATTTTGTTTACCTTTTTGTACATTTTGGATAGCTTAACTGGTGTCAAATACCAAAAATAAAACATTTTAAAATAATTTTCTTTCAGGTTCTGTGCCATGGTGAACTTACAGGTTTTCCTCCATGACAATTCCCAGTTTTCTAAGAATATATTTTGTTGTATTATTTGACTCCACTTTGTCATGTTTTCTTTAACCACTTCCTGTTCCAAATCTCTTTTTAGTAGTTCCCTATAATATTTTGTTTTTCTTTTTCTGTTTTTCTAATATTATTATGTCCAATTCATTGTTTTTTTCCTCTATTCCTTCCTGCTTCATGTCTTTCTTAAATCTTTCTTCTAATTGTTTATATGCAAACCATTCTATTTCTATATTCTGTTGTTCTAATTTTTCTCTAGATTTAAGTTTTAATACCGCTTTTCCCCCTTCTTCCACAATATGTTCATATGTTATCCATTTCTCTTGTACTTTTCTAAATTTTCCAAAATGAGCTTCTTGTGGTGATGTCCACCTTGGAATCTTATTGTAAAATCTTTTACTATAATATTCCCAAATTTTTAATAGTCCTTTTCTAATCACATGATTTTTAAATTCCTTATTTTCTTTCCATTTTTTATACACTAAATATCCATGCCATCCTGTTTTATTGTTATGACCCTCTAATCTTAGCGTCCTTTCATTCCTTAGGTTAATCCAGTCTTCCAGCCACAACATTCCACAAGCATAATAATATTTTTGTAAATCTGGTGCACCCAAACCTCCTCTATTTTTTACATCTATCACATTATTCCATTTTATTCGTGCTTTCCTGCCAGCCCAAATAAATTTTGCCAGTTCCTTTTTCCATTCTCGAAAACATTTATCATTGTCAATAATAGGCAAATTCTGGAACATAAACAGAAATTTGGGAAGTACATTTGCTTTTATGGCGGCTATTCTACCAAAAAGTGACAAGTGTAATTTAGACCATCTGCTCAGATCTTCCTTAATTTCCTTCCACTTTTTCTTATAATTATCAGCAAACAAATTCCCTACTCTCTTTGTTATCCAAATTCCCAAGTAATTTACTTTGTTTTGAACTTTAAATCCAGATAACTCTTCCAATTTTTCTTCTTCTTCTTTTGTCAGATTTTTCGTAATCATAGCTGTCTTGTTCACATTGATCTTAAGGCCTGCTGCTACTCCAAATTCTTGTAGCACTTTTTTCAGCTCAACAATACTATTTACAGGGTCTTCCATAAAAACCACCACGTCATCTGCATACGCTTTAACCTTATAAATTTGGTCTTTCACTTTGACACCTCTTATCTTTTCATTTTGTCTTATATTCTGCAGCAAAACCTCAATAATTAAAATAAACAACAGTGGCGACAATGGACACCCCTGTCTTGTCCCTTTCTGAACCTCAAATTCTTGTGATTTTTCCCCATTTACTATTACACGCGCTCTTTGATCTTTATATAGCTCTGTTATCCAACTCAAAAAGGTTTCTCCCACTTCGATTTTTTTTCAACAGATCATACATGAATTGCCAGTTTACATTGTCATATGCCTTCTCGGCATCTATGAACACAAGTGCCACCTTCTTTTCTATATGAACATTATAATACTCTATTACATCAATAACAGTTCTGAGGTTCTCTCTTATTTGTCTCTCCGGCAGAAACCCACTCTGGTCCATGTGAATCCTGCTCTTCAATATTTCCGTCAGTCTCTTAGCTAAAATAGATGTTAACAGCTTATAGTCATTGTTTATCAGAGAGATTGGTCTATAGTTCTTTGGATCAAAATCCTCCTTGCCTTCTTTTAGTAACACAGTAATATTTGCTCCTCTCCATGATTCCGGTTGACCCTCCTTTCCAATATTATTAACTACTTCCAGTAAACATGGTGTTAACTCTTCCTCAAATTTTTTATAAACAATTCCTGGTAGGCCATCTGGCCCCGGTGTTGTACCACTCTTGGCCCGTCTAATTGCCTCTTTCAATTCCCCCATTGTTATAGGTACATTAAGTTGGTCTTGTTGCACTTTTTTCAAAGGTTCTATATCTTGTCTCTCTAAATATTTCATTATTTTTTCCCGTTGTTCACTCTCTGTCTTATTTTCTTTATATAATACCTCATAGAAGTCTTTAAATACTCTTTTTAAATCCGCTTGTTCTTTATATGTATTCCCTTCACTTCTTAATGCAACAATCATCTTTCTTTCTTTCATTTTTCTTAACCTTTGTGCAAGCCATTTTCCTGGCTTGTTTGCTTCCTCAAAGAAGCTTTGTTTACATCTTTTTAATTGCCATTCCACTTCTTTGCCTAATTCCTCCTTAATTTGTCTCTGCAAAAAGTTTACTTCATCTCGGATCTTACTGCTCTTAGGATTCTTTCTTAACTCGACTTCTTTCTCCTGACACCTTTGCATCAAATCCTGCATTTTCTTTTCTTTCACTCTTTTCTTCTTAGTTCCTAATTTCAAAAATAATGTATGTCTAGTTTTAATGGTTAATGCAGATGCTATAATTTATGTTATTGCTTTCTTGTGTTTTGTGCTTTATTATGTTTTCTGTTGTAAGCAGCCTTGGGAAAATATTTTTCCTAAAAGGCAGCTTATTTATATTTTAAACAAATGAGCAAATGAAAAATAAATGTTGCAGATTGCATCCCTTCCCTGCCCCCAGAGGGTTCACAATCATCATGCTCCACATCCTGGTTGCACCAGGGACATATTTTTTTATAGCTAATCTTGGCATCTCTATGTAGGATGTCAGGAAGAGATCCCTCTAGCCTTTTAACCTCAGATCTTTATATCCCAAGAACAAATTGTTAAGTACTGAAATATCACCAGAACAATCCTATGCATGTCTACCCACCAGTAGGACCTACTCCCAGGTAAGTGGGTATTAGATATCCAGTGTGGCATTGTGGCTTGAGTGCTGGACTACACTATGGAGACCAGAATTCAATTCCCAGCTTGGCCATGAAACCCACTGGATGATCCTGGGCAAGTCACATACTCTCTGCTTCAGGAGAAGGCAATGGCAAACCCCCTCTGAACAAATCATGCCAAGAAAACCCAATGATAGGTCTGATTTAGAGTCACCATAAGTCGGAAAATACTTGAAGGCACAAATCAACAACAACAACAACAAGTGGATACTGCATGACAGCCTAAAAGACACATACTTTTATTGTGAGGTACTCAGAACAAACACATCGGGTTCCTGCTCCACAACAATTCAGTAGAATCGTTAATCCATCCCTGTAAACACAGTAGGTGCCAAAGTCCATTTTACTGTGGCCCCACCGGTAATACAACACCTTTGAAAAAGAGCACCAACCAACATGGCCAGTGCATCAGCAAGGAGTTGGATGAGATGACCTCTGAGTTCCTTCCAGGTCAGCTCCTCATTAGTCTTGAGCATCCAAAAGCAACATGAGAGAAGTCTCAATTGACCTGTCCCTTCTAGATCAGAGATTTTCCCCAGAGAGGCTTCCCAAAGCTGGCATTGCCTGTAAATAAATGGGCTTACTTACAGGGATAGATAATGAACAGAGCTTGATGCTTTCAAAATTGGGTGTGTGTTGGAAATTATTTACCAGTGAGGAATCTACAAAAATCCTCAGGGCATTGAAAATCGAATCAAATCTTGTTGTCTACCTTATTCAACAGAAGGAATAGAAAAATATCTGCTCCCATTCCCTGCTCCTTTATTCAGTTTTGT
>NW_024805121.1:0-4774 GCF_019175285.1 Sceloporus undulatus
GCCACCGCAAGCAAACATATCTTCGTTAAGAGGATGAGACTGGAAACAATGAAGAATTAATGCAAAAAGGAGATGCCTTGTAATCTCAGTCTTAAGGTTTGGATGTTTTTGGCACATGCTCAACAGAATAATTTCCTATAAGGACGTGTAGGATTTGTATTTTCCTAAGGCTCCTCACTCCACAAACTGGAACAGGAGTAAAAATAATATCTTTGCTATCTTGGCAAGGTGTGGTGTAGTCATATAAGCATAACGTTGGAAGAGACCTCAAGGGCCTTCCAGTCCAACCACACAGAATCAAAGCATCCCCCAACAGATGGTCATCCAGCCTCTGTTTAAAAACCTCCAAAGAAGAAGACTCCACCACTCTCCAAGTGGTGGTAGAAGTCTTCATAGAAGTTTTTATAGAATCATAGACCTGGAGGGGGTTCCATGGGCCAGCAAGTCCACCTTCTCACTCAGTGAAAGATTTCCAGCTAAAGCATCCCCAGCAGGTAGCTGTCCAGCCTCTTTCTGAAGATGTCCAGAGAAGGAGACACCATCACCTCTCTTGGCAATTAGTTCCATTGCCGAACAGCTCTTACTGTCACAAAGGTCCTTCTAATGTTCAATCAAAATCTATCTTCCTGTTAACTTAAAACTGTTAGACCTCGTCCTATCCCCTGTGGCAATAAACCGGCATCCTCTGCTGGTAATTTTAATCCACCCCAATAAAACTCTGGATTGTTCATGCTGAACTCTCACAAAGTGCAGCCATCCGACTCCCCGGGCAGGCTGCGTTGCCAGCCGGCCTTGACGCGCCCCAGCATGCTTTGTCGGAGGTCCCTCTCTATGGTCGCCTCGATCCTCCAGGGCGGCCAATTGGCTGGCTGCTCTTGGAGGAGGGGCGACTCCCCTCCTGGCCCCCACCTTCAGTCATGGCCTTTATAAGGCCACATGGCGTCTGCGTCTGGCGCCATTCTCGCTCAGCTCTCCCACCCACCCTCCCTAGGGTGCGTGGTTGTTTTTTCTTTTGTCACAACTTTGGGGCGGCAGCAGAGGTTCTGGATCTGGTAGGCATGGTCTATAATGTTGCGTAACACTGTATTGGGAGTCCCTATGGGACACGGGAGTGATGAGTCATTGTGGTCATTGCGGGGGCCATAATGTGACACTGCTTCCCAGTGACTAGGGGCTTTTTTATTATGCAATCAATAGGTTGCATGGTTCCGAGAGGGTGTTAGATTAGCCCCTTGCTCATCCCGATGCCTTGCTCAATATGACATGCCTCATTATCTTACAATGGCGGGTTGTACGATGATCCAGACCTCATGCTTTTGGGCCAACCCTACCTTTGGTTGCTGGTTTGCGTAAATAAAGTTGTGGCCTTACTTCCACACGTGGCTCCTGTGCTTATTGTGGCGCCGCCCTCCCAGGCAATTGTGAATTTAATGATGTTACTAGTGGAATTTCCATTCAGCTACTCTATGAATCTGCCATGCTAGTTCTGCAGTGGTAGTGCATATGTTGGAGCCAAGAAGAAGCCAGTAGAAAATGGCTGTCACCTGCAACTTTTTGACTAAGCGAAAGGGGAGACTGCTATAAGAAGGAAACATGGTCATCTGTAAGACAGGGCACAAGACAAAATGTTTTTCCCCCTAAAGCTGCCTCAAGTGATGCCTAATTGGATGCCTTTGAAAGGATATCATTCTGTTTCATTTTATTTTCATGAAAGGATGACAGTTGCTAATTGCATCTGCACTTTTAGTCTCATTAGCTGTCCAAACAAATGGTGTGAGTAGTCCTTACCGGGACCCCTTAATTAAAAAGAATGTGCTGCAAAATAACTACTGTCCAACACAATGTCTGCCCATTGGATTTGAGGGAATGTGATAGACACACAGATATATTTGGCTTCTTTTTGACAGACCACATTCCTAGCTTCTTTGCACAATGATGCAGTCAAGTGAGAGGTTTTCAGTACAACTCCAGGTTGCACATCCTCTCAGAGACTAGCCCTGCAAGGCTCATATTTGGCTCTGAAATAAAAAATTTGGTTACCTCTTTGCATGTAGGGAAGTGGAAATGGGAATAAACTGAGGCTCTACCCAGCCAAGTCCTACAATGTAGGTATTTAAAGAGGTTAGATCTCAGGATCTCAGGAATGCTTTAATGGCAGGTTCCTATGCTGACAATGAGTTTGATTACATACATGATCTTGGAGAGTCAGAATGACGTAGTGAATTGTGCATTGGATTATAAGTATGGAGATCAGGGTTTGAATCTCTGCTCAGCCATGGAAATCTTGAGCAAGTCACACTCTGAGCCTCATAGGAAGGAAAAGGCAAAACCCCTTTGAACAAATCTTGCAAAACACACACACACACACACACACACACACACACACACACACACCATTATAGGTTCACTTTACAGTGGTGCCTCGGGTTACGAAATTAATTCGTTCCGCCGCGGCGTTCGTAACCCGATACATTTCGCAACCCGAAAAAGGCTTTTCCGAAGCGCGGCTAGCGGCTGGAAAGCCGCTAGCCGCGCTTCGCATTTGAATTTCGCGCCGATATTTTTTTCGTAACCCGAAAAAAATATCGTAACCCGGAACAGTTTTTTCCTATCTATTTTTTTCGTATCCCGGAAATTTCGTAACGCTGTATTTAGACCAAGGTTACCATTTAGACCAAGGTTACCATTAGTTGAAAATGACTTGAAGGCACATAACAGCAACATGGCCTTTGGGATCTCTTTGGACTATGAGCTTTTATGATTCTATGATTCTAACACAGAAATCTTGCTGGTCAATTTGTAAAGAAAACCAGATACCTGGGTATTGTAGAAAAAAGATGAGAACTGCACATGCATATTCTGAACTTAATTCATATTCTTCCTTGGTTCACAATGCCTCCACACTTCTCCTACTCCTCTGATGCCTCTAAATATTGTGGTCAATGTTTTGACCACAAACATCCTGGTCAGATACCTGTCTTCTCACTGTTACTCAGTGAAGCACCATCACAGTCTGTTTAGCAAAGATAAGCAAAGCTCAAGCTGTCTAAATACAGTTTTTATAGGAAGTTTAGGAGGTGAGAAATAATTAAAAGATTGGTGGCTCTTGATCAAAATCAGAGTGTTAGCAAGTCTGTATACGAATTAAAAAAGATAGAAAGATAAACAGGAACCTATCTGCTTCCAATATATTTAAAATAATTAAAGTTCACTGTTGGAGTTACATCATGCTCAAATCTTGATCTGAACATTCTAGTGAACAAATTAAGGCATGTTTACAAGTTGAACACAGCCACTTGCAAGATGCATTGAAACATATGAACATTATGCATTCTTGCATGAAAATTCAACATTCCAGGGTCAAAACCAGATGTATATCTGAACATCTGTTTAGCCCACATGTATCACAATGGGACATTTCAGTTGCCCATAATTCTACTGTGGAATTGTAAAAAAAAAAAAAAAAAAAAAATAGTGGGGGCTTTTAAAAAAAAAACAGCTGGGATAAAAATGATTTTTTTTTATCACAGGAGGCAATCATTTGTTCTAATGTAACATAGTTTTTGTCCCAATGTACCATATTAGGGTTTGTTTTTTTAAAAAAAATCTCTCTGAGCATTCAATTAATTATAATGCAGAGCTGTTGAAGCAAAGTTTTCTTTGTTCCTTTAGAGGGTTTTTTTTTCCTGGAGAGGAGATATCATAGAATTCTCATTGGGGTCAATAAATATAAAAGGAGTACTTTGAGTCCTTTCCCTAAACCTAAGCAAACCTGCCCTCAAATACAGGCTGCAAACCCTCATTCAGTTTCTCTTAAAGATGTCTTAAAATTGCTCCATTAAGAACACACAATTTGAGGATATTTTAAATATAAATAAATAAATAAATAAATATGAATGCAGAATTGGGATGGATTGATAGGCAAACAGGCATGGAGATCAGGGTTTGAATCTCTGCTCAGTTCTAGCCCCTAATTGCAAGGAGAACACATGTCTGCCATGAGGCTTTCAACTGAAGTGAGCAAGTGACAGTATACAGGCAATAGTATGTATGCCCTTATTTATTAATTAAAATATGTCTAATGCTCCTTTAAAAGCATTCCACTATTGAGGAGATGCAGCAAAGAAAGTCCTATCACCCCAAATAGAATTGGTAAATATTTCCCAAAAACCCATTCTCATATAAAATGCAGTTACTCTAGTGGGTTTTCACATTCTTTCAGCCTTCCCCTGGTTTGGTTCAGTCACATGTTCCATATTCCCCATGCCACAGTAGCTAATGTTTCTTCCTTCTCTATAGATATAC
Source organism: Sceloporus undulatus (assembly GCF_019175285.1). Classification (NCBI taxonomy): domain Eukaryota; kingdom Metazoa; phylum Chordata; class Lepidosauria; order Squamata; family Phrynosomatidae; genus Sceloporus; species Sceloporus undulatus. Next base: position 4,306 of record NW_024805121.1, read on the forward strand.
TGTTCTCTATAATTTCCCTATCAGTCTTCCAGCTTTTTTTTTTTAAAAAAAAGACTACTTTTTTTGCTTCTTAGCCTATTAGAGATACATGCTAGCGATATTCCAGCCCAATCTGTCTTGAAATTTGAATGAAATGCCAACAGCAGGGCCACTGCACCTTCATCTTCATTGTCAGCTAATTTTTACAGACAGGGAACAAAGTTCCTCATTTACAGATTCTGACAACTTGAAGACATGAGGAAGACTTGCCTGATGCCTGATTTCCGCACCAGCAGAGAAGGGGAAACTTTGAATGATGTGACTCCAGTGACTGCCAACATTTTTAACTTCAATTAGTGTTAACTGAAGAATTGAAACTAGAAATGAGGGAGGAAACAGAGTGTATTTAATGAGTGTTTTGCAGTGTCCTTTTATAGTTACTATGGCCTGTTACAGACAGCCAAAATAAAGCTGCTTCGAGTCACAGTGG
>NW_024805122.1:0-2509 GCF_019175285.1 Sceloporus undulatus
CACACAGCCGCCCCCAGAGGCAGGGCTTCCGGTTCCTCCTTGGTCAAAAAATAAAATGTACTCAAAAAACAACAACCCACACATACACAAAAGAACACCCACCACAAAAACCACTCCCTTGTGTGAATAAGTACTGAGCAGTGTACAATACCCAGTTGCCTGCTGTGAGGGAAAGCGCCATTGAAGTCAGTGGCGGCTGTGAGGAATGAAAGGCTGCCACGCAATAAATGGCCAAAGAGCGGGGCTTGGTTTTGTATTTCTTTCTGTAAACAACTTACGTGGCGCTTGGGCTGGGACCAGATGTCACAACCGCAAAGGAAGGCGAAGCGCCACAAAATGTAGGACGTTCCAAAGCTAGAAATACTCCTAAATGCATGCTTCTTAGTCATGCTCAAAATGGAGGACGTTTTGGGATTCCTCCTGGACAGGAGGTTGGAATGTAGGACGGTCCTGGAAAAGGAGGACGCCTAGTCACTGGTTGGAAGAGCCAGGAATCCATGTAAATGGAGGACATTACAATAAAATAGCATAAAGCGTGTTGGGGCAGAGCTTTACTGTGGACGGTTGTGTTTTTAAACAACCACACCCTAATTGTCTAAACAAAAAGTCTCACAAAACTACACTTCCCAGGATTCCCCAGCAATGAGCCAGGGCAGTTAAAGCAGCTTCAAAATGGGTTGTTTTGGACGTCAGACACTTATCTGGCCAGAGTTCTTTTATCTTTAAAGCCTTGTGACAAGCAGCAATTCAACAAGTAGAAAAACAACACACTTCCTGTTGAATTTTTAAATGTTGTCTGGGTTTCAAAAGGCACAGGAATGGCATGTTTCCTTCTGGTTGCAGCACTTTCTTCTCCACAGAAGTAACAAGACACTTTTTAGAACAGTGGCTTCTTTATTAAGGCAGCTTTTAAAATGGCCACTTTAACTACATTTTGTACCTTTCTGCTATTCCATTTTGTTTTGGATCTCTGTAAACTGCCCTCAGAACATAAAAGGTGGAGCAAGAATTCAAATAGTGAACATATTAAGCAATAGGGAAACCCAAACCTGTTGAACACTATGTTCTGGAGAAATACCTATAAATGTCAGTACTGTATCTTTCCTGAACAGTAAAGCAGTATTGCCTAACATTTGTGGGTTACAAACTGAGATCTTCCCAAATCTTGAGATTGAAGACTATGGTCCAAAACACACTGCAGAACTAATCCAGTTTGAGACCACTTTAACTGCCCTGGCGCAATCCTATGGAATTCTGGGAACTGTAGTGTTTGTGAGACATTTAGCCTTCTCTGTTCAGAGAGCTCTGGTGCCACAATAAACTACACCTCCCAGGATTCCCTAGCACTGAGTCAGGGCAGTTAAAGCGATCTCAAAGTGGATTATTTCTGCAGTGGGTTTTGGATCTTAGTCTGCATCCACACTGCAGAAATAATGTAGTTTGCCATCACTTTAAACTGCCCTGACTCAATGCTATGTAATTCTGGGATATGTGGTTTTGTGAGATACTTAGCCTTTTCTGTCAGAGAGCTCTGGTGCCACAACAAACTACAATTCCAGAATTCCTTGACAAAGTGGTGTCAAAGTGGGTTTTTTTGGGCTGTGCGGATGCTTAGATCCTAATTTGAAAAATGTTTTGATGAGGACTGAACCATGCAAAATATATGCCACTTGCACTGCCGCTCCATAGTTACCAATCTCTTGTTTACCTGAGGGCAGGGAAATGTCTAATTAACAATTTGTAAGTCGCTCTGATAGCATTTGGCTGAAGAGCGGGGTATAAATAAATAAATATGATTATTATTAATGTTACTTAAGCTGAGAAGAGCTGAAAACACTGAATTTCCTAAAATGTTTATTCCTCGTGTTTTATTTCTAAACAAACCAATTAAACTCAAATGCTGTATGCCAACTATTGTTTCTCTCCTAATTACAACGATCCAACTACCTTTTTTTTCTCTTTCTTTTTTTCAAATACTATCTTAAAAACAGCTATAAGGAAAGAAGCAGGTTCCTCAAGAAAGAGCAAGATAATGTTGGGGGTTCTAGAGCATTACAGATGGAGTACCACTTATTCAAAACGTTTGGCACCAGAAGTGTTTTGTATTTCAGAATTTTGGGGGGATTTTGCAATACCTGGATTTGCATATACTGTACACAATGCACAATGCAAGTGGCATAGTATATACAGTTGGCCCTCTGTATCCACAGATTCTTTAGCCATGGATTCAACCATCCATGACTTTAAAATACTCTATAAACTCATGTATAAGTCTAGAAATTTTAGTTCAAAAAATTGATCCAAAAAGCCTGACTAGACTTATCCATGGGTCAAAGTATGTACTGTAAATACTGTATCTTAACTCTTACCAAAAAGAGGAACCATCCCCTTCTCTGAGCAGAGTGGCAAAAGGCAAAAGTTTAGTCCATCCCAGAAGAAACTAAAAGAAGCATCACCCCTCTCTATTTTAATCCAATATGGTGCCACTTCTGGCCTTTTTGAATGTCTG
>NW_024805122.1:2609-4773 GCF_019175285.1 Sceloporus undulatus
TCGGGGCCTCAGTGTCCAGAGCGGCAGCCGCTGAGGCCCCGATCCGCCGCTTTTCAGGCTGCGGGGAAGCAGCAAAAGGCCCCTTCCCTGCAGCCTGAAAAGGGGTGTCCCTGGGGCTTCAAGCCCCAAGGACACCCCGCGGCGGCGGGGAGGAGGAGAAAGGGGCCCCTGGCCCCTTTCTCCTTTGGTCCGCTGGGCGCAGCCGTGTGAAGGCTGTGCCCAGCAGACCAAACCAGGAAGGAGCTCTGAAACGGAGCTCCTTCCTGCTCTACGCTAAGGGTGCACTAGGCGCCCTGGCGCGGAGCGAGGACATCACTTCCGCGCTGCCCCATATAGAGGCGGCGCGGTCGTGACATCCTCATGGCAGCGGCCGTGTGGAACAGCCGTCGCCATTTTGTGCGCACTCCGCGCATCTAGGGTTGGGGGCATCCAGAAAAGATGCCCCTTTTTAACCCTAGCATGCACAGAGCACGTACTAAAGTGCCCGTCTGTAATGGGCCTGAGTTGACTTATCCATGGGTCAATGTAAGTACTATACTGCATCTGAACTCTTATTTAAAAGAAGAAACCATCCCCTGGTGAAAAGCAAGAGTATAATCTGTCCTAGAAACACTGACCCCCCCTCTACTCTCATCCATCCAGCCTTAAAAGTCAGCACAAAGAGTTATGTCTGCTGGAATCTAGAGTCTTTGATATATGCCTCTAAGTTTTACCCTTGACTTATCCACAGGGCATAGCAAAATCCATAATTTTGGCCCCAAAACTTACCCTCGACTTATACACAAGGTCAATTTATAGTTGAGTATATGCTGTATTCCAAATGGATATACATTTCAAATAGCAAAGTTTTATTTTATTATTTTATGTAAGGGATACCTTTCCACTACTGTATACCATTGTATTTAATGGCACTTGAGCATACTTGGATTTTGGTATCCAGGAGGGGTCCTGGAATGAAACTCCAGCAGATACCAAGGGCCCACTGTACTGTATTTTCAAGACTGGAGACAGAGACTGAGGATCTGTGAAATTGAAGGAATCCAAGAGTAGTGCTTGGCCCAAGTTCACATCTCCCGCCATTTCACAGATCCTTGGGTTTCTCTCCAGCCTCACCACGGTTGATTCACTACTTGTGTTGTGTATGAGACACAAGGCTGGAGAGACATTGAGGAACTGAGAGATGAACAAGCAGGAGTGCCACAACTACCATCTTGAAGGTGGAATCAAGCAGTTGGCAGCAAAAGGTTTTGGACATTTTCAGATTTCTGGATTAGGGTTGCTCAACCTGTATTAATTAAAAGCACTCACCTCTGATCCAAAACACACTACAGAAATAATCCAGTTTGAGACTACTTTAACTGTCCTGGCTCAATTCTGGAAATTTTGTGAGACATTCAGGCTTCTCTGTCAGAGAGCTCTGGTGCCACAATAAACTACAATTCCCAGGATTCCCTAGCACTGAGCCAGAGACAGTTAAAGCGGTCTCAAACTAGATTATTTCTGCAGTGTGTTTTGGACCTCTGTTTTAATTCAGTTTTTACAGTGGAAGTTTCCCAATCCACTACAGTTGCTTTGAGTCTGACATGGGAGCAAAGCCCATTATCAAGATTCCCTAGCCAGTTGGTTGTGGACTGGCTCCAACTTGTCCTTAAAATTGTAAGCAAATAAACAATTACCAATCAATAAATAATATGAAAACCACTGCTGGCATCTACAAAAGGTGGACATTAGCTCCCCCTCGTGTTAAAACCTGGTCATGGGGAAATCTCCTAACATTCCCATTTTCCTGTTTTATATGACCACCTGAGTAATAATACTGTACTGTTTTGCAGCTATTCTAAAAATAAATAATAGCTTTTCTTCCTGGAAGAGGAATACAACCAGCTGTTGTGTCAAATGAGTTGGTGCTTTTTCCATTCGTAGGCCTTAATGAGGCTCATACAGTATTTCTCAGTCTTACTAAGCAATCTTATGTGTGTTTACATTTATCTTGTTCTACATCTACAGTTGTCCCTCCACATTTGCAGCTTTGACTTTTGCGGCTTTGATTATTCACAGATTTGATCAATATTTTATATCTAGAAATCTGTAGGTCCTCCAGCTCCAGTGCAAGCAATTCTACCAGAGGTTGACCACGCTAAAGGATTCAGAAATTCTTAGAGAA
>NW_024805123.1:0-3997 GCF_019175285.1 Sceloporus undulatus
GGGGGTTGCCGACCCCTGCCTTACCTGGACGACTGGCTCCTGGCCGCTCCCTCGAAGAACAAGCTTCTTTGGGATATCGACTTTACTCTAAGGCTCCTCCTAGCTTGGGACTGATAGTCAACATGGAGAAGTTGCACCTGAACCCATCCAAGCAGATAAGGTTCATAGGCTCCATTCTCGACTCCGAAGAATGTGCAGCCTTCCTTCCTCCAGACCGTTTTCGATCACTTCGTCTGGCGCTCCAGCCCTGTCTCAAGCACAGACGGGCAACGGCGAGGGAGATCCAGGTGGCCCTTGGGCATATGGCATCGACTACCTTTGGTCTTGACTACTCCAGTCGTGGTTCCTTTCGGTCTTCGACGCCGAGACAGACCATCCCTCCAAGCGCCTCACCATCCCAAGACCGGTCGCCCACTCCCTACATTGGTGGCTCGACTCCCCCAACGTCTGCGCCGACATGCCTTTTTCTTCGCCTCAGCCCCAAATCTCCCTAACCATGGACGCGTCAGAAGAGGGCTGGGGGCCGCATGTGTTGGACCTGAGGGTCAAGGGACTGTGGTCTCCAGACGAACAAACCCTTCATATCAATGCCCTCGAGATGTTGGCAGTAGAAAAGTCGCTAAGAGCATTCGAGTCAAGCCTCTCCAACAAGGTCGTTTGAGAACAGACAACACCACGGTAATGTCAACAAACAGGGAAGCACAAGATCCCGTACCCTTTTGGACATCACACTTTGAATATGGGACTGGTGCATTCCACAAGGCATCTTGCTCCAGGCGATCCACTTGCCAGGAGAACAGAACGATTTGGCAGACCTCCTCAGCAGATCCCCTTCTTCCTGCCACGAGTGGAGGCTCCATCCCGGATCGACCTCTTCACAACCGTTCACAACACTCATTGTCCCCAGTTCTGCTCCCGGATGTGAGACGAGAACTCCCTCGGAGATGCGTTCGGATTTGGCTGGTCAGGAGAGATGCTCTACACCTTTCCTCCTTTCACCAGGGTAGTCTCCAAGATGACAATGGACAGCACCGCTGCAATCTTGATCACCCCTTGGTGGCCGAGACAACCATGGTTTCCATCCCTGCTTCACCTCTCTGGGAGAAGGTTTCTCCGGCTCGAGTACCATCTAGACCTCACCGTCCAGGGCGGCCGGGTTCGACACCTGGACATCGAGGCTCTACCATTGGTTGCTTGGAGACTCTGTCCCTAGTTTCGCTACCAACCTCGGTACGGGAAGTTATCCTAGCTGCCCAGAAACCAGCGAACCAGAAATCCTATGCCTTAAAATGGAACAAGTTCCTGCTCTTTCTTTCTGACAGGGGCCTCTCTCCAGCTCAGGTGACGACTCCGGTGGTGCTGGAATTTCTTATGTCTCTTGTTGATGTGGAATTATGCCTCACATCTGTGAAGTGCTACCTGTCAGCCATCTGCTCCTATTTCCAGTTTGATGACAAACCTTCCTTTTTAAAGGACCCTCTCGTGAAGAGTTTTTTGAAAGGTTGTAGTAATCTCCATCCCCAGGTCTCGGTACCGCCTCCAGCTTGGAGTCTGGATGCAGTACTAGCGGCCTTGCAATCCAAGCCCTTTGAACCCTTAGCCACTGTGGACCTAAGACTTTTGACCTGGAAGATGGTCTTTTTGGTGGCCATCATGTCTGCTCACCGTGCGGACGAACTTTGTGCTTTACGACAGGACCAGCCCTTCCTTAGGTTCCATATGGACAAGGTGGTACTCCGTACTGACATTACCTTCTTGCTTAAGGTGGTGTCCGCCTTCCACATGTGTCAGGACATTGTTTTACCTACCCTGGCCCCGAACCCGACCACGGAGGCCGAACGTGCTCTCCATGCCTTGGACGTCCGCAGGGCCTTGGCCTTCTATCTCGATAGAACTATGGGTTCAAGCCGCTCTGAGAGACTGTTCCAATGTTATTCGGAGCCTAAGGAAGGACTGCCGGTTTCGGCACAGAGACTATCTAAATGGGTGTCTAGTACCATCCACCTCTGTTATGAACTCCTTGGCAGACCGCCTCCAGCCAGGGTTCGGTCACATACCACTAGTGTGGTAGCAACATCCTCGGCGTTTTTGTCAGGGGTCCCCTTAGAGGATGTCTGTAAGGCTGCTGTCTGGTCCCAGCCAATGACTTTTATCAAACATTATAGGCTGGACACCAGAGCCAAACAGGATGCAGCCTTTGGAAAGGCGGTGTTGGTTTTGGGTTTACGCTAATTTGACTGCAAATTGGTTTATTCCATAACTTGTTACACTTGTTGTGTTCCATGTTCTCAGGGAAGTGTGTTGTGCTCAGGCTTACCTGCTTACAACACCTTATGGATTGCACTGCATCCTATGTGTTTTAGGCATGTTCATAATTCTGTGTATATGTCAACACGTTTACACTTTAAGGTGCTTCAGGTACTTTGTGGTTTACCTAGGTCTTGCACGACCTTACTTGGTGTTACTGTACCTTGCCTTAGCACAAGTTAGTGCTTTTTTGAGGTACCAAAAAATTAAAAGAAATTAAGTAAATGACTGACACAGTTCTCTTGGTTCCAAAATTTATTGTTTAAAATAAACACACTCTGTTTGAACCTCACTTGGTTTCAGGACACTCCCTCTGCCGCTTTCCTAAGCTTGTCAGTCTCAACCCATTTGTATGATTCGCAGAGACCACGAAGAAGAAGAAGGACAGGTTGCTTACCTGTAACAGTATTTCTTCGAGTGGTCATCTGCGAATACATACAAATCCCGCCCATCCTCCCCTCAGTGTCCTGCTCTGTTGGCTCTTTCTTTATCGCCTACTTGGTGGAAAATTGCGGAACTGGGGCAAGAGTGGGAAACCAGGGGCTTTATAAAGGATGGGCAGAGCTACTGCCAAAAAGTTTCTACAGTATATGTTGCAGAGTACTTTGCCTAGTGATAATAGAAGTTTCCGAATGGCACTGCGCAGGCGCAGTACAACCCATTTGTATGTATTTGCAGATGACCACTCGAAGAAATACTGTTACAGGTAAGCAACCTGTCCTTCCCCTCAATAGACAAGTGGCAGCGTCCCTTTTGGTGCCAAAAGAGATGCCAATGTTTAGAAGATGCATTTGGTCCAGAGACAGCATGTTGGCACCTTCCTCCTGCCCTTCTCAAAGCAAAATGAGGCCTTTCTTAGGAGCTGAGTTCAAGTTTCGTTTCTGCACTTTGCACATTTGACAAAGTGCAGGGGTGACTCCAGAGCAGGGATGGAAAGGATATTCAAAAACATTTCCAAAAGTGTCCAAATATATGTTTTCTGGGTGTCAAGAAATGAGAAGAATCCTTAATGTAAGTTCAGGACTTAAATTAATAGGTGGTTGTTTGGCAGATAAAACATCACTGGACAAGAGACAGCATTTTCCAGCAGAAAATAAGGTTTCTACCCAGAGATGTTATTTTCTGAGCAGAAAATGCTGAAAATGGGGACATTGTGAATAAAATTCACATGATTTGCCACTTAAGCTCTTAACGTCCAATGAGTTAACCATAGCTAGAATAGATGCCCTCTTTTACCTTTCTTAGATTCAACCACTAAAGGAAAGGGACAGGGCTCCCTTGCCTTTGAAAGGGAGGTTTATCAGATGCGAGTTTTTGGCAATTTTTCCCGCCTATCGCGCAATGTTAGCGTCACGAACGGTGCGCAATAACGCAAAAGCGCGATGTTCTTCCAGACGCCATTCATTTCTATGGGAGCCCGTTGCGCAACGCTCCCATAGTTTAAGCGTCATTCCTCCCCCTTTTGGGCACTGCGGGTAAAAGTGGAAGCCAGGCCATGGTCTCCCGTTATCTTGCGAAATGTGTTGCAAAATGGTTTGGTGTAGTAGGCAGCAGCACGACGTAACGCTAAAGTTACTGGTTGCAAAGTTCCCATGATGCTGGGCTGCTTTTTGACCCCATTCCCTTCCGGTGGCCTTCCTTCCTTTCCCCCCGGGGAAGGGGGGGTGGCTCTGTCTTGCATGAACACCTA
>NW_024805123.1:4097-4771 GCF_019175285.1 Sceloporus undulatus
TGCAAAGTTCCCATGATGCTGGGCTGCTTTTTGACCCCATTCCCTTCCGGTGGTCTTCCTTCCTTCCCCCCCCCCGGGGAAGGGGGGGTGGCTCTGTCTTGCATGAACACCTAGGAGGCTTCCAATGTAAGGAACCCCCAGGGTCATCCACTCCAGCACCTGGGAGGCTGCCCTATTCCTCTTTTCTGCATGGACACCTGGGAGGCTGCAAATGAAAGGTGTCCCTAGGGGTCATCCATTCCAGCCCCATTCCTCTGCCCTGCAAGAACACCTAGGATGCTAGAAATTTAAGGGTCCCCTTCTGCCTGCCACCAATCCCATCATCCACTGCCTTTCCCCAGGGGCCCATCTGCACCTCCCCTTCTGCCTGCCACCGATCCCATCATCCACTGCCTTTCCCCAGGGGCCCATCTGCACCTCCCCTTCTGCCTGCCACCAATCCCATCATAGAATCATAGAATCATAGAATCATAGAATCATAGAGTTGGAAGAGACCACTAGGGCCATCCAGTCCAACCCCCTGCCATGCAGGAAATCCAGATCAAAGCATCCCTGACAGATGGCCATCCAGCCTCTGTTTAAAGACCTCCAAGGAAGGAGACTCTATCACCCTCCGAGGGAGTGCATTCCACTGTCAAACAGCCCTTACTGTCAGGAAGTTCCTCCTAATGTTC
>NW_024805124.1:0-4770 GCF_019175285.1 Sceloporus undulatus
AAGTAAATGAATTGAAGGGCTGCAACAACAAATGTGCACCTACTAGGAAGTACCTGTAGGGTTATTGCATAAATTAGGCACTATCTCTGATTAAATGCACTGGACTATATTGGACACCTGATATTCATTGATTAATTGTGTCATAGGAATAGTGGGGAGAGTGGTAGGCAGAATAGACTACATTCTGGCACACCTGAACAAATCATCCAGATTTCTGAAGCATACCTATGGGAATGGGTGGATCCCCTGGGCAAATGCAGAGCTTTGGGGGAAAATGTTTGAACTGCAACTTCTAGGACCCTCTCACACATGGCTAGTGGTCATGCTTCCTGGGGGATTCTGGCAGTTGCTGTCAAAAAACCTGATTGTTCCACACACACCCCAGCTCTGTCAGCACCTAAGATGCCATTTGAAATGGTAAATTGGCTGAAACCTTCCACATCATGAACTGTTTTGAAAATAAATGAATCCTGCTACCAAGACAGTAACTTTTCCTTCTCAGCAGTTTCTGGTCTCATTGGTGCTACTTTAAACTCAAAAATATAGTGCCCTCTTCTCAACAATGAAGTTACTTGGCCCAGAAGATTGCAGAAAATGCCGTAAGCCTGCCATGGCAAGTGGCAGAGTTCTCCCTGTTAACAGCCTGCAGGTTGACATGGCACAATGGGTTAGTTGCAATTAATCTCTTTGTTGCATTTTGTGCTTATGATCTGCAAATGTGGGCAAGGGTGGTATGGAAACCTACAAGATCTTTCTTCCTCCTTGTTCAAAAAAACAAAACATAGGACATTATCACACGTGGGTTTTAAACCACCATAGACATCTGATAATAGCACCTGTGGTATGACTCCGTCTCCCTCTTGTCTTTCAAATGCGGTTAGCCCACACCTTGTCATTGATGGGGAAAACCCATCAAGCTCCCAATCATGCTAGTCCACAGGTGTGGCAAATCATCTTTGGCAGTTCCAGGACTGTACAATTATTTTTTAAAACCATGGAGTTTAAAATCACAGCATAACTCCAGAATTGTATTTAAGAAAAACAAAACACACACACATAGACACACATGAAAGGCATGCTGGGTAGGACATAGAGCTGGGAGGCAGGGTTACGGACGAGCGTGAAAGAAAGGGGCTAGCAACAGCCTGGTGGTGCTAATGAAGGGACATGCAGTGGGGAGTGCTCCGAAACTGGTATGTATGCGCTTCCCTCATTAACATGATAGCTGTGAGAATGGGGGTAGTGTGATAAAGTCCTAAGAAACAGAAAGCTTATCCAGTCTCATAGACTGGAAGGAAGGATTAATGCAAAAGAAGGGGACGGAGATAGCTGTGGGATAGTCATACCAATGCCTCCAAATGGTAAGGAGGTCAATGTTGTGTGCATCAAGGTATCGTTGCCACAAAAACCACCACTGCTGGTGCAAGCCAATACTCGATTCACAACCTGTAGAGATTTTTTTTAAAAAAGAGCACAGGTGTATTAGAAACTCTGCCCTTGATCTTCCAAGGAAAGGAAATAAGAGTTTTCACTTTAGTAAAAAGGGACATTATGACCAATGATGAAACATACATGAAACATAGCCAAAGTTAATAAATAATATACATATAACAGGAAAATACCAGCATCTACCAAATAGTGTAAGATCATGAATACCAAATAAATGATTTTTAAACAATATATACTGTAAATATACAAAGCCAAATTTGACTTGTTTGTATATTGTGACACTGTATTCAGTTCTGCACATCTTCCTATTTGTTTGTCATTCATATGGACTATCAACAGTATCTTTGTAATTATACTCTTTAATACTGTCATAGGCCCTGTACAGACTGGTGCTTTGCGAAGGTCTGGAACCAAAATTAGGGTTTTGTAGGGCTGGGCGTCCTTACAATTGGCGTGCAGGAGCCATTATTGTGTGTGCCCGTCCATACGTGCACCCAACCAAACAGCACCACGCCACACGGACATCATCATTGCGCATGAGGGAGGCAATGGCGTCCGACGCTCAGCACAAAAGGAACCCGCCAAGAGCGGGTTCTTTTTAGGCCTCACGGAGGCTGCACCATTTGTCGGCTGTGGGCTCTATCCGGGGAAGAAAGGGGTGGCCTTTTGCCGCCCCTTTCTCCCAATCTGTACAGTCCTACAGTTTAATAGATATATCTATGTTTTGTGATGCTATTTTGTGGTTTATGCACTTGTGGTTGAGACCCTGCCCCTCTGTATTTGTGTGTTTTAACATTAACAGCCCATTCAGTGGGGGAAACAATGATGGGACCTATTCATTTTGTCTTGTTCTTCTAATGTTATGCACTTGATTTTCCACTTTATATAAGGGACATCATTTTGCTCTGCCATTGTATTTAATAAGACTTGAGCACCCAAGGATTTTGTTATTCACGGGGGATCCTGGAATCAAACCCCAGCGGATAACAAGGTCCAACTGTATAAATGAGCTACAGAAGATGGATGTATCGCTGATGTTAAAACTGCAGTCCTCCTCCAACACAAAAAACATCTCATATTCATGGAATCTGGAGTCTTAAAAATAAAGTTATAGGTCTCTGATAGTTAAAAAAAAACTAGGGAAACCGGTTTATTGAAATTACTGTCACCAATAGATGGGTGCTACACTGGTACCATCTGCTGGCCACTAATAGCAGGTGAAGTAGGGCCTTAAATTTGGAAAGCAACCTCATCGTTCTAAATACACTGGAATTATGACCCTCAGATGTTGTTGGACTGCAAGTCCCATCAGCCTTACCCAGCATAGCCAATAGTGAGGAATGCTGGAAGCTGCAATACAGTCATAAGTTTCCCATTCCTGCTCTAAATGGAGAACACTCAGGGAAGAGGCTGCAAGTAATGCATTGCAGGCAATGACAACACTGTCCATGTGACTTTTGAGGCAAAGTTCTTATTTAAAAGCAATGAAATGATTGATAAATATCAGAATATTTAGAAGTGTAATGAAGAATATATACTCATTACTCCTAAAATATCACTTGCAGTCTTTTTGGTGGATGTTTGGCATTTTTGTACTCAAATGTATTTTTATAAATATAATCAAAATATATGCAATGTGTTGGCAATAAACAACTATTCTTATTAATAATAATGGGTTACTTTTCAGAGGTTATGAGCAAGAGATATCAAATTACATTTTATAAAACCCACCAACATTCTACATATACCAAGGACAATCTCCATGCCTGAATTTGTAAAGTGGGTTGTGGTCCTTAGAAGGTTAAGTGAAATGAAATGTTATATTTCATATATATATATATATATGAGAAATGTTTTAGTCTTTAAGACACCACAAGACTGCAAAAGACTGAGAGGACCACTGACCTGGAAATTGCTTTTTATTCAGATGCTCAGAGAATCTGTACTAAATATACTACAGATATAAATAATAATTGGTAACTGGTTGTTTTCTCTGGCTTTATATAATTATGGATATTAAATGCTCTTAATAACCTCCTCCAGTAGAGATGGGGAATTCTACAGTCTTTCAGCCAAACATCCTGGTTCAGTTCAAAGGTCACCATGTGCATATAGGGAAGACAGTATTCCATTTACCTTTGGACACTAGAGATCAGGTGCTGCTACTGTTTATATAATTCCACATCTATCAGAATGTACTGAGACAGTCCTGAGAGAGACCTCTGTTACAAATGGATTTGATATCTTGAAAGTACTGTAAAGCTTTTTCGCTTTGTGGCTAGTCTTGCTTGGGCTGGGTTTGTGCTAAGTTTCCAGGACACAATAAACACGTACCTTGGAGTCACAGGAGAAAGCATAGGCAGCCAATGGGCGTTCCCTGCAGTTGATGAACCGGATGGCCTCATCCAAGTCAGCCACAGTGAAGATGGGTAAGATGGGCCCAAAGACCTCCTCCTGCATGACTGGCTCCCACTCCTTCACATCAGCCAGCACTGTCGGGGCTGTAGGCAGGCAGAGAGATTACATCAAGACATACTGCTCCCTTATCTCCAGGGCTTTAGCACTCCCTGCTGGCTGCACCTTCACATGATTCACAAGTCTACAAAGTTTTTGCTTCGTTTAAACTAGGGTCAAGAACAGATGTGGGCTTCCAGATGGTGGACACCAACTCTCATTATCTTCCCTATAAGCTATGCGCACAAAGGCAGATGGGAATTGCATTCTCATGACACCTGGTAGATCCCATGTTCTTCACCAAACCCTTCATAGAAAGCTTCTTAAACAATAATACCACATGGTCCCCCCCATCCAAGCCCCTTCCTTTCCCCCCAAAGATCAGGCCACTTGCTCACCAATGTAACGGTCACATTCATCTGTCTCGCCACCCATGGTCACTCGTCCACACTCCATCAATGCTCGGACACGCCGGAAATGCTTATCATTGACTAAGCGGCCAAAGTCTGGTGATTCACGGGGGTTGCAGCCATAGAACTCACGGATGGCCTGGCGCAGGCAAGGCATCAGCCTCTCCTGTGTTTCAATGGTACAGATCACGTAGTCGGGTGCAATGCACGTCTGGCCAGCATTTAAGAACTTTCCCCACACTATCCGGTTGGCTGCATTCTGGAAATTGCAGCACTTATCCACGTAGCAGGGATTTTTGCCCCCCAGCTCCAGAGTCAATGGTGTCAGGTGTTGGGCCGCTGCAGTCATAACAATCTGCCCCACATGGCGGCTCCCTGCAGAGGGATGGCAAGATTGAGGGAAGTCAGAGATCTACAGAGGTGGCTTCACCCAGACTGCTGATCCTAGATTTTGCAT
>NW_024805125.1:0-4769 GCF_019175285.1 Sceloporus undulatus
AATGCTCAAGCAATAGGATATTTTGAAATTAGTTGAATTCCTAAGATAGCCATTTAAGAGATGATGGTGCAGTTTATATACACATTAGAGATGGTAAAAAATGTCACTTTTACTTGCTCCTGAGCTGGATTATTCTTAAACTTCAAATTCTTTGCATGACAAATAAGAGGAAATGTACAATTTTTGCAAAATTCTTCCAAAGAGAACTGAAGTAAAATTCTCTCCCATCCTCACCACTCAAGTTCCCTAGGTTTAGCTGTTCCTAGCACAGAGAACACCATAGGTGTTAAAAATTAGAAGCCTCTGGCATATTTCTGGCCTCATTAGAATTAAAAATTAGAAGCCTCTCAGGCTGGGGAAAAATGAGGGGGGGAGTATAAACCTGACTATCACCAAATATGGTTGAATACATCGGGGTTCAGATTGAGACCTTTGAGAATAAAAGATCTGTAAAGCATTATACTACTTGGGACCATGCTGTCTGAAAGCACCTAGGCAATGGGATTGCCTACGAAAGGAAGCTAGGCCGGCCTCTCCTCTGTTGTCCTTCGGCCAGCAGGCAATAATGTTTAATTCAGACAGGTTTTTTGTCATTCAAGCTAGGCTGTTGTTGAAGGGCGGGTTGTCTTTTTAGTCAAGTTTATTGATATAATATAATTATGTTTTGTCAGTGTTTCTCTTTTAATTGTATGCATTTAGTTTGCATTTTATTGCAATTTGCTGCCTTGGGTACACATATGAGGCCAGAAATATGCCAGTTTTCAGAAGAATAAATACTGGAATCAATTGAAATTCAGTTTTTAAATGGTCTACAGTGCTATGAAGGATGAACTGGCAGCAAAGATTATTCAAGAGCCCATCCTAAATCATGCTCTAGGATTAGATAGAAGATGGAACTCCCAATCATTCAACCCAAATCCTTACCTTGCTTTCACCCAACCTGAATGATTTCACTACATCACTTTCTTATCGTGTTTTATTTTGTTTAGCTATACCCAAAGCAGAATTCAATTCATTTTGTCTTTCCCTGTCTTTTACATAGATAAGTGTCTTTTTAACTTTTCATTTCTACGTTGCAAAACATGACATGCATTATTATTATTATTATTATTATTATTATTATTATTATTTAGAATCCTATATGGGAATTGCATCTTCATAAGTGACTCGTGTCTTTGGGAATTAGAATTGCGAAGATCCATAATGCCTGTATCTAGTAGAGGGCTGCTGTTATGAAACTATGTAGCAGAGCTAGTAAAAGGGCCGATGCAGCACAGGACTGATGATGCACAATGGGACCAACGCACATCAGGCACCAATTCACATTGGGTACCCTTGTTCATAGTTAAGTGTACACAGATTTATTTTGAGATATATAGGATTCCAATGATGGTGATTAATATTGGCAAATTCTAATGGATTTTTAGACATCAGCCAAATACAGTCCTCAGAGAGAGAGACCAAAGTGCTGGGTGTCAATTGCTTCCCACTGCTGCAATATACTGATACTAGACCTATACAGCAATTTACTGTATATAATGGTGCAACCTTATAAGGAATAGTTCATCATGCTGTAAGATATATATATATATATATATATATATATATATATAGATAGATAGATAGATAGATAGATATATATATATATATATATATATATCTTATATATATATGAAATAATTCAATGTTTTCAATTTCAAAGTAAAATATTAATGGGAAGAAGAGTTATATATAAACATATACCAACTGGGGATAATACTGATAATCTGTTTTAACCTGTTCCATTCCCAGGTATCACTTGGTCTTTCAATGCATGTATGGGAATGTACAGCTTATGTTCATGGTGAGCCAATATCATTGGTGTATAATTTCACTTTGCTACAGAGGCCTGTTCTTTTCTCTGTAGAGATCTCGTCTATAGTACTCAACACTCTGCTTTCAAGAACCAGTTGTACAGAGATTTGTTTGCCTACGGGCCTGAAAAGGGAAGGAGTATTTCAAGTGGGATGTATACTGATCGCAGTCAAGAGGCAGTCCAAATCAGAAAATTGTATCAAAACTCACCTCATATCTAATTTAACTTTTCTCATCCCTCAGATAGTTAAAAGATCAGACATATTTGTTCAGGAACAGGCTTTGCTTTTGTTTATCCGACCAGTGTTCATAGCATTCCATGAAAACAGCTTGTACACCAGTTTGTAAATGCTTTAGCAGGCTTAAATTAAACAATAGCTTGAAAGCACGACATTTGGAAGACAAAAATAGACAAAAATTAGGGAACTAGAGAGAGTGAGACAAATTCTAGTTGTATCAAAACAGTAAGTCAAATACATGTATAAATATCTAGTTTTACCAGATTCTTGTACACCTGTGCTGTTCTTCAATAAAGAACTTTTGTTTTATAACTTATCAAAGACGTGGAACGTTTGTGTTTCAACTTTTCTTGCTATATGGTAGACTACCATTATATTACTAAAATGGATGCCAACTGCCATGGCTCATTGCTATGAAATTCTGGGATTTATAGTTTTGTGAGCCATTTACCTTCTCTGACAGAGTGCTCTGTTAACCATAGCAAATCCCAAGATTCCATAAGATGGGGCCATAATAGTTAAAGTGGTGTCAAACTGCATTAATTCTGTGGTGTGGCAACAGCCTAAGATGACTTCAGTCCAAAAGTCAGCCACTCCAGGTATAAAGCAGCATAGCTTTTGGGGGGGGGGACCCTTTCTTTTTTAATCAAGTTGCACAGTCCACAAGTGATGAATTTTAGATTGTGACACAGTTATAGCAGTCTGATACCACTTTAGCTGTCATTGTTCCTTCCAGCCTGGCATTTGTAGCTTGGTGAGATATTTAGCAGTTAGTGCTAGAACTCTTGAGCAGAGAGTGAGATGAAGATGATGATTGTACATCAAACATATCTGTCTGGCAAAACCTTTTGTCAATGCAATCATTGTGGAAATGCTTCATCTTTAACCAAAGAAAGCATCACACTGTGATGGCTACTAAAGTATAAAGTGTGTATGATGGTGTAAGATGCATCCAGAAAGGGTATCACATTCCATAGGTTGCTTTAGTGCTGCCAGGGGAGTAACACAATCTCCCTGGAAATATTGTACAGAAAGAGCAGCTGAGTCCCTTACTCAGAAAATAAATCCATTAGTAATTGTTGTTTTCTTAAATCTTTGCTAAAAGGGACATAACAGGATGAAACAATATTTTTTGCCACAAGATTGCTATGTAAGGACATTGCTTTTATGTTGTATGTTGAAATGTTACAGTTTGGATGCAATTGCTATTATCCCACAACATGATATATCCATGAGAGGAAAGATGTCTAAAAATAACCCCAATGGCTATCTGCTTGCCTGCCTGCCTGCCTATCTTTCCTTTGCTCAATCTCTGTTTCATGGAGAACATTCAATTCTCTAGTTGTTGGAAGGACAACAGCCTTTTATCGTACATCACTAGGAAATGCACTCCTCACAAGGTGACAGGATGTGAACAATCCAGGTCTTCTCTAGATAGTCTGACCTCTAAGTAATATTGTGGAGGAACATCTAAATTAAACATATTAACCAGGATATATATATATATGAATGATGAAAAACTGAGCTACCTTCTTGTATCAATTCCAGGCAAAACATCGCTATTCCAGAAAATGGTCAGGAATACCAACATTCCAGAGAGCCACACTCACCAAATTCACCAGATGAGAGTGATACAAAAAAGGTGTGTGGGGGGGGATAATGGGTAGGTAATGAAGCCCATAATGGGTTCAGGTATTCTGGGCCACTTTTCATTATGGGTTTTTCATTTTCATTTTTCATTATCAAGTACTGAAGCCCATCAAATTCAGCAGTTGGACAAAAGTAGATGGGACTGATGCCAGAAGTCACAGAAATTGCTCAGCAACCCCTTTCTACTTTGCTGTTCCAAGTAAAACATTTTTGTTCCAGAAAACAGCTAGGAATAGCAACAATTCTGAGAGCCACACTCACCAAATTCACCAGATGGGATGGATACAAAAAGCAGTTGGGGAGGGGAATAATGGGAACCACTTTCAAGTACCTATTTAGGACAAACCATCAACAGTATAATGCTTAACTGCCATTATATACAATGATGTACTACAATGGTGTCCCTTATGTAAAATGGCAAAATCTTGATTTGCTTTTTGGGGGGAGGGATATTTTCAAGCCATGATGGAAGAATCTGTGAATGCAGAATCCATAGATATGGTGGCCCAACTCTACAGTCTAGAACACAGCCCAGGATACCAACTTTCCAGAACGTTTCTCCAGATAAGCTCAAGGAGATGGTTCCTGTAGAATTTTTGTGGCTTCTTGCATCACACCCATCTAAATGTTTATACCTGGTGAATTTGGTAAGTGTAATTCCCTGAGAAGGTGGCATTCGGGGCCATTTTCTAGACTTCAGCTGTTTTTCCCAGAACAAGTACAAGAAGGTGGTTTCATGGAGAACATTCCATTCTACCAGAAGAGATCCGTCTCATTACTACACTATTACTTCCTTTGATCGAGACACTATACTTCTATTGATGCAGCCTAAAATCTCATTGGCCTTGTTAGCTACCACATCGCACTGTTGACTCATGTTCAACTTATGGTCTACTTGGACTCCTAGACCCCTTTCACATGTAGTCTTGTTCAGCCAGGTGTCCCCCATCCTATATCTGTGCATTTCATTTTTCCGTCCTAAGTGAAGTACCTTACATTTCTCTGTATTGAATTTCATTTTGTTAG
>NW_024805126.1:0-4769 GCF_019175285.1 Sceloporus undulatus
GAATACAGTGGCACTATTAATTCTCTTGATCTAGACACTATACTTCTGTTGATGCAGCCTAAAATCACATTGGCCTTTTCAGCTGCCGCATCACACTGTTCCCTCATGTTCAACTTGTGGTCCACTTGGACTCCTAGATCCCTTTCACACGTAGTTTCATTCAGCCAGGTGTCCCCCATAATCCTATATCTGTGCATTTTATTTTTCTGCCCTAAGTGCAATACCTTACATTTCTCTGTGTTGAATTTCATTTTGTTAGCTTTGGCCCAGCTTTCTAGTCTATTCAGGTCATTTTGGATCTTGGTCCTGTCCTCTGGAGTATTAGCTGTTCCTCCTAATTTGGTATCTTCCGTTTTCTTCCGATCTTCTTTCTTAACTGGCCAGCTCTCACATTTCTTACTGTCAGGACGTTCCTCCTAATGTTGAGCTGGAATCTCTTTTCCTGCAGTTTGCATCCATTGCTCGGTTGTGTCCTGTTCTCTGGAGCAGCAGAAAGCAAGCTTGCTCCCTCCTCAGTATCTGACATCCTTTCAAATGCTTATACAGGGCTATCATATCACATCTTAACCACCTCTTCTGTTCCAGAGTAAATATCCCAAGAAAACATCCACAAGATAAATGAAGCTGTTGCCATACTGCAGAATTAATGCAGCTTGGCACAGCTTTACCTTCCATGGCTCCACTCTCCAGGATCCTGGCATTTATTGTATTTTGTGGCTCCAGAGTTCTCTGACAGAGAAGTCTAAACAGCTCACCAAACTCCAAATCCCAGGATTCCATAGTGTTGAGCCATGGTGGTTAAAGCAGTGTCAAACTGCATTGATTCTGCAGTGCAGATGCAACCCACGTTGCAGTGACAAGGTTGCAGAAGTAGAGTTGTGCATGCAATGCTCTTGTGCATGCAGTTACACACACGCTTGCAAATCAGCATACACAGAGAGAGCATTCAGTTGCGCAGTTATTTGCTCAGTGTTGCCGTTCAACAGAAGAGTAATGTAGTTGAGCCCACACACAATGAGATTCTCTCAATGCAACCCCATAGGCCATAATTTCAATTCAGCTTGGAGTCACACACACACACATTTCCCCTTGTTTACCAGAAGCATCTTTGGTTGTGGCAATTAGACAGAGAGTGAAGATGAAAGGAAGGGAATGTGAAGTGCAATTCTATGCCGATGAGGCTCTTATTGACCTGGCCTGATGCGCCATCTTCACTCCCTCCGTTGCCCCATTTAGACAGTGGGCTCTTCCCAAAGAGGCTGAGACCAGGAAGGGGTCTGGGCCTTGCTTTGCCCCCTTTCATGGTACTTGGGGTGACCTTGCCCCTGTCTGCCCAGAAAGTCTTTTGCCAAGGCAAAGGGTGGGCCGTCCTGGCAATGGGACACTCAGCCTCCTCTCTTCCTCCAAAGATGGTTGTGGCCCCATGATGGGAAACCATCCTCCGTGGGACAGGCTCACCGTTCTGGGCACAAACAGGGTGGCAGACTATCAGCCTTAAACAGCTGGAGCCCAAGTCCTCTGAGGCTCTGCTTGTATCCTTATTAACCTTCCTATGAGTTCAAAGCAACAATTTCAGAAGCCCTCACAATACAGAAAACATGCTGGGAAAGCTGTGTTGAAGCCCATTTCACAAAGACAGACAAAAGTCCACCAAACAGTGATACCTTTCTGAAAGATACAATATCCTTGTTGCTTCTTTTCCATCAGGCAAGATGTCACAAACCAAAAAGGAGAAAACAAACGAGGCCCGCAGGCTGTTCTTTCAGTCCTTAGTAAAGAGGTTATTATGCTGGGGAGGATATTTTTTGGCAGGAAGGCTCCCATTCCAATAGGAAGATTTGCAAAGTCCGGGGACCCCTCTTTTGAAATCCAATCGGTCTCCATTCCAGTTAGGCCTCTTTGTAGGCAGAGGACAATGCATTCCTCAAGAAGTCTCTGTGTTTTGGCCTCAGGAACATTTTGGTGATGGAGAGATAGAACATGTGAATTCAGTCCAAATTTGAGAAGAAAGACATTGTTTTACCTTGGTTGGAGATCCCAGTCCACAGAGCGTTTGGGCAACAGGACCCATTGCCTAGAGAAGTGGCAGGGTCTCCTTTGCTGGACATCTCCAGAAAGAAGCTGGGCATCTCCCTGGCTGCTGGGAAGCTCTGGTCGGAGATCTTGCCCTGAGCAGAGAGTCGGACTCCATGGCCCATGAGGCTGCTTTTGGCTGTAGGGCTCTCTGACAGGTTCCCCTGGTAATCCAAGCCAGTTTGGATCTGAGCCACCTTGCGATCCGTCCCTCGTGGTCACCCACAGCAGGCATTGCGCAAAGGCTGGTCATTTTGTCCCTTCATGGCTGACGTTCTACAGGAGGGTTGAGTAATGTTTTTCCCTAAGTGCAGAGTTACACAGGAATTGTGCTGTTTAATCTTTGTGTTGAATGGCAACGTGGCACAACTATTTCATGCACAAGTGCAATAGGATGCACAGCAAGAAATGCATGCACAACCATGTGTAATATGCAAAGGGGTCTTGTAGCACCTTTCAGACTAACCGAAATAAAGAGGTTGGCAGCATGAGCTTTCTTAGGCTTGAGCCTATGTCACCAGACGCATAGGTCCCAGGGACCCTCCGCTCCCCCAAATGCATCTGAGGAAGTAGGCTCAAGTCTAGGAAAGCTCATGCTACCAATTTCTCTCTTTCAGTTAGTCTCAAAGAGGCTACAAGATCCCTTTGCATCCTGATTTCCCCAACTAACTTGGCCATGTGCAATGTCCAGGTACATCCTTGCGTGTCAGAAAACTAAAAATGCATGTTCTGCAATGGACAAATACATCAACCAATTTGCAGGGGAAGTGATGTGGGGAGTGAAACACCCACAGGACTCTGGCCACTCGGTTTCTGTTGTTGTTGTTGTTGGTTCCTCCCAATTCTGTGTTTGTCTAAAGTTGCTGTTGTTGCTTGTTTGCTGCTGCTTTGGAAGGAATTTTTTTAAAAACATGTTTTCCTTTGTTGTTCGGGGTTTTCTTACGCCAAAAAAGTTGAAAATAATTGGGTAGCAGGAGGAGAAAACACATGACAGGGATGTGGGAGCGGAGAGAAACCCATGTCTCACGCAGGTGTGTGGAGGCAGCGTTTGCTAAGTGAGTTATGGCGCTTTGCAACCCAAGAACAAGGATGGCTGCTAAAAGGCTCGGCCAATAAATATCAGTGACAGAGCATTTCCTCTGCTCTGAGTTAAGAAGCCGGAGAGAAAGAGCTTCTCCGAGAGAGAGAGAGAGAAATCTCTCCCTGGCATTGTGTGCCTTCCAGCCCTGCAAAACACACACACACACACACACACACACACCCCTCTCTGTGCACACTGGGTTTCTAGGAACAAGACATCCATCACTCAAAGGCAGACACACACACACTTGTACACACCGCCTAAACAAGGGAGACAAGCCAGAATCACCTTCAGGAGGAGACACTGGCGGCAGGTTCATTTAACAGCATCCTTTGCCAAAGATAACACGCTCCCATGCGCCCACTCATGAGGTCTCCTGGGCAATGCTTCCCAAGGGAGTGTGTCTGTGTGGGTTTGAGTTTTTGTGTATGTGTGTGTGTGTGAGAGAGAGAGAGCAACCAACCTTCCAGCTGCATGGCCTATATGCTTTTGCCAAGCGCCACAACATCCCTGGGAGTGTTTTTATAAAGCGGTCCAAGGCACATCAACACTGTTTACTGGCCTATGAAGCAGCCCTTTACAAAGCCAAGGGAAGAGCTTGGCTCGGCGGCGGCGGCCGACCCAACGCCTTTTCTTTATTGTGCACACCACTTGGAACAAGGTCTGTAAAAGCAAGGACCGAATGGTCCGTAAATCCAAGGGTCATGTTGGGCTGGGAGCTGGGCTGCGAGAGGGAAGAGAGCCGCCGGCCATTTTGAGAAGCCACAGGGTCTCCTATAAATCAGAGGAGGAAACCTTGAGGACTGCAAACTAGAAGGGAGTTTGCAGAAGGAGTGTTGCACATCCAGCGCCATGGCGCATCTGGTGCCATTGCGTAGATGTGCATTGCACTTTGCGGTCATGTGTCCCACATGTGTTGGCATGTCCCATCTATTGGGATAAAACATGAGTTGCAGCTGTGAGTTTCAGTTTCCTTTGTAAAGTCGAAGGCGTTCATGGCTGGCACCCATCATTTTTTGTGGGTTTTTTGGGGGGCTCTGTGAATGCCATGTTCTAGCAGAGTTTCTTCCTGACATTCCTTTCTGACGTCTGCCAGAGTCTGTGGCTGGCATCTTCAGAGAATGCTTTGCCTGGAATACCAGCCGTAGCAGAACATGCCACAAACCATCCTGGGCATAAAATGCTGTTTGAAAACACTGAAGTTCTGGACCATGCCGACCACTTCCATGTCAGGATGCACAGGGGAGCCATTGAGATCCACAAACACATGGACAATTTCAACCGGAAAGAAGAAACCCTCAAAGTGAACAAGGTTTGGCTCCCAGTCCTGAGGCATAGCAAAACAAGGACTCAGCAAATGCAAATGGGAAACCATTTGGAGTCAGGGGCTTTCTCAGCAGATCATGATCCCCAATTAGCAGACACTCATCCTCCTTTGCATGAGCCTCCCAGGCTGAGGCTGGCCATCAACACAGAACAAGACACAGGCAAATCCCTCCTGCATTCCCAGGATATATAGACCCACTTTTTCCAGGCAAAGCATTCTCTGAAGATGCCACAGATGCTGCTTGCGAAACGTCAGGAAGAAACTCTGCTAGAACATGGCAGTCACAGA
>NW_024805127.1:0-4769 GCF_019175285.1 Sceloporus undulatus
CACACACACACACACACACACACACACACACACACACACACACACACCTAGCTGCCAAAAGCAGAGAGAAGTTGTTGCAGACAATTCTGATTGGCGTAGAAATTAACATCCAACAATTCTCAGGACAATCCTATACTCTTTTTACACTGAAAAGCCTCTCCCACTTGTAGTGTTTTCCGCACATCATCCCTCTTGGGCCCTGAACCCCAAATCCTTTTGCTGCCCCTGGCCAGAAGGAAAGCCATACAGGGCACCGTCCCTTTTGCCAATGCTGGAGGCATTTTCTCTTGCCCGTACAATGTGCTTTAGTATGTGGAATGGGGTTCCCTGCTGCACACAGCGGCCTCACTAGGGAGTGTGGGGGGTGCGGCCCACACCGGGTGACACACCAGAAGAGAGGTGACACCTGGTAGGGCCTCCTTCTACACCCCTCCTGCCACCGCGAATAGGATGCTGGGGCACTGAGAGTAAGGCAATGGGGAAGCACTGAAGGAGATGGCTGGGCCCACTCCACCTTGGTGCTGCCATATTGTCCTACTTATTAGCAGTGGTGTTCCTAGGGTTGGTGTCACCTGGTGCGGTAACTCATGGTGTCACCCCCGCCATTGACCTCCTCCCATTTCACACCACACAGATACCTTAGCAATGGTTTTTGTACTACTGTTACTCATAAATCATAGTTCTCATATATCCCATAATAGTCATGATGTAAACTAGCAAAATTAAAATGATACCTTCAAATTAGAATATCATATGCCACAGACTAAACATATTTACATAAACATAGTGAAGATTTGGTTAAAATGTGATGTTTTTAATTTTTTAAAAAAAAGAATTAAAATTTTAAAAAATTCAAAAATTATTTTTTTAAAAAATAATAAAATGTTGAAATTTGAAATTTTAATTTTAAAAAAATTCTGGGGCCTCTCTTTTGTCCTTGAGCTTCGACCCACTCCCACTATCTCTTAAAGCATTTTAAAGGGAGGCAGGTGAATGTCACAGCCCCTTTCTGCCTATAGGTAGGTGTTTGAGGAGCAGTGGTGTCACCCCCTTTAAAATGTCACCTGGTGTGGTCCGCACCCCCGTAGTGCTCATTTGTAGGACGACACTGGGCCACCTCCACCTTGGTGCTGCCACACTGATCTACTCATGAGTAGGATGACAAGGAGCCACCAGGGGAAAGGGCTGGGCACACTGCCCCCTGAAGTTCTGCCCCTATACTGAGCAACACCCGGAAGGAGGGGTGCTACTGACGGCATCCTTGGCCTCAAGCCACAAAATGTCTTGGATCAGCCTGCATCTGGCTCAGGTTTGCATCCTACCCGCTCAGCTATGAAGATTCATAGCTAATATTGATCTGAGCTTGCTGGTATGCTTGCTAAATGTGTGGTTGTACAAAGTCACATCATTGTACTATATCTAAGGACCATAAAACCGTAAAATTGGAAGACGTCAAAAGGTCCATCCTGTGCTACCTCCTGCCATGCAGGAATACCCAAACACAACACTGCTAACATTGCTGACAGTTCTCCAGGGAGCCTCTGTTTAAAACCTTGACATGAGGAGACTCCACCACTTTCTGTGGGAGCTCATTCCACTGTCAAACAGCGGTTATTGTCAGGAAGTACTTCCTAATGTTGAGGTGGAATCTCTTTTCCTGGAGCTTGCATCCATTGTTCTGTGTTCTAGTCTCTGGAGCAGTAGAAAACAAGCTTGCTCCATCCTCAGTATGACATCTCTTCAAATATTTAAACCTGGCTATCACGTCACTTCTTAACCTTCTCTTCTCCAGGCTAAACATACCTAGTTCCCTAAGCTACTCCTCATAGCTGCTCCCCACTTAGCTGTGAAATATATTGGATGACCTTAGGCTAGTTGCTCTCACTCAGCCTGACCTACCTTACAGGATTATTGTGAGATATCCTCCAATTGTCCCAATCTGGGACAGTCCCAATTAATCCTCCTCTGTCCCACTTTCTCAGCTGCTTTGAAAATGTCCCACTTTCTATCTCCTTTTCCCACTTTTCCCCTTTGTGCTCAGCTTACCTTCAGTGCTGCAAACAGAGTTCAAAGTGCAAAAGTAGTTTATACTCCATTTACTCAGAAAAGAAGAGGGGCAAAATCTGCCAAAGCCTCCCCTATGCTCCTGCTCATAAATAGCGTTTGCCATCTTGATCCCATCTGTCCCAGTTTTCATCTGGCAAATGTCGGGGGGTCTGTTGTGGGCCATCTGTGCTCTTTGAAGGAAAGTCAGGCTAATAAACATTAACAATGTTTATAGCAATTGAAGTGGTATCAAAGTGCTACACTTGTGTGAAAGAGACCTCTGCCAGTTCCAGCCCAAGGTAATGGAGAACCTTTGGGTCTCCAGATGTTTTGGATGAAAGATCCCATAATCCTTTTCCATTGGTCATGTTGTCTGGGGTTTTGAGGGCCTGAAGTCCAAACAGTTAGTGGCCAAAGATGTCCTATGTTTTGGCCATGATCCCCAACAGTGCGTTTCAGTGTGGAATTTCCTATTGAAGACGATAATTTTGAAGCTGTGAAGGCAACTACTTGGAGAGGGGATGAATGCCACGTTGAATTCTTGGGAGGAAATGAAGTATAAAAATGCAATAAAGGTTGATATCAAGTAGCAGTTTCCAGCAACTTAGAGGTCCACTTCACATCCCAGCAACAGCTCCATTCCTGCTAGCTTGACCAAATGTCTCCTTGACCCCTTCAGGGCTCTCGACAATTTCAAAACTAGTAATGGACCAAATGGCTATGGGGAAGGAGTTGGGAGGTAGTGGGGAGGGGAATGCAGCATGCATTTAAGGCTAATAATTCCTCTCCTTCACAGAGGGTTCCTGGGCCTTTAAACCATAAAACAGCTGCTTTTCATTTTAGCTGGATATTTTATATTCTTTTAAAATCGATTGGTTTCAGGATGGGGCGAGCAACAGGGTTAAGTAAAGAAATAAAATAAAACGCCAAGGAAACATTTGCTGGTTGCAACCATTTCCTACTGCGAAGAGAGAAACTACACCTGCTGAACTCACGGTTGCCATGAAGCTGCAAAAGGCAAAGTTGCTGATTTTGGGATGGGAAGTGGTTCTGCACCAGGGTCAAAGCCCTACTCTGCATCCATAGAGACTGGCAGCTACTGAAAATGTCTTTCCCCACCACCGTCCATCAGTGTGTGTGTGATACACGTGTGTGCGTTTTATTGAGGAACATTTCTAGGCTGCCCAGACAAAAAATGCAGAAGGCTTGGCAACCCTCAAAGGAAAGTAGGAAATGGCCAAGGCGAGTGGAGTTGCTAAGCTTGGCCTGTCAGCCAGCACAGCTGAATTTTGAGTTCCCCGGGGAGCCTGCTTTCTTGGAGGCTGGTCTTGTATGTTTTGGATTCTCCACATAAGAGATGGCTGCTTCTGTGGTTTTCCTGATTGGGATACAGCTGACGAAAGACACAGGTGAGGAAAACATATTAATGGAACTAACTAAATAAATGGGAAACAAATCGGCCAGGGACTTACCTAGGTTGGCCAGCTGCTTTCCAGTCCTCTGTTTGGAGGTCGCCTCTAATGCAGGGGTGGGAAACCTGTGGTCTCCAGGATGCTGTTAGATTGCAACTCTCATCATCCCTCACCATAGGAAATGCTGTCTGGGACTAATAGGTAATATAATAGAACACTAATTCTGGGTCCTGGCAGCTGGGGGCCTAATTTAGATAACGTCTTCCACAGGGGAAGCATCTGAATGCAGTTGTAATTACTGGAATTCAGTGATGCATATCCATGTGATACAATTTTGCCCTCCAACTATCCTGTTTTGGTAGAGATGTCCCTTGTGAATCCTCTGTTGTACAGTACCACTTTTTCAGTTGCTCTCCTCCTCCCACTTTGACCTCAGCTTACTTCATTGCTGCAAATTGAATTACTTCGGTCAAAGCCCGTAAATAAAATTGACTGATTGATTGAAATTGAGTTAAAAGTGTGAAAGTAGTTGTCCCAAACAGAGTCCAAACAACACAGCTGATAGCAGAGACACAACACAAGCTCATGAACAAGGAAAGTAACAGAGCAGTTTACAGTTCAGCACTTATTTTACTTAGTAAGGTAACATGGGTAAAGGTAGTCCCTTGACATGAATGTCTACTTGTAACTGACTGTGGGGGGCAGTGCTCATCTCCGTTACTAAGCCAAAGAGCCAGCATTGTCCGAGGACTGTTTCGGTGGTAATGTGGCTAGCATGACTGCACCAAATGCTGTTACCTTCCCACCGAAGTGGTACCTATTTATTTACTTCCATCTGCATGCTTTCAAACTGCTAGGCTTGCAGAAGCTGGGACTAGTGATAGGAGCCCCAATCCAGCCTTTGGAGGGTGCAAAAAGGGGTCCTCCAAAGGGCGCCATATGCCACCATCATCTGGACGCACCATTGGAGGCACGCCATAACCGTCTATTATCCCCTCTGTTGCAAACCGCTCGGATTCCCAGTGATTGGGCAGTATATAAATAAATCCTATTATTATTATTATTATTATTATTATTATTATTATTATTATTATTATGCCATGCACCATTCTTATGTATTATTTATATTGTTATTGTTATGTATTATTTATATGTATTATGCTATTATTTCTTAGATTGTACGCCATGGGCAGGTTTACTCTTATCTATTTTATTGTTTGTATGTACAGTGATGTGCAAATCTACAGCACTATATAAATAAAGCATAATAATAATAATAATAATAATAATAATAATAATAATAATAATAAT
>NW_024805128.1:0-4768 GCF_019175285.1 Sceloporus undulatus
CCCCCCAGTTGTCTGAGGGACAGCAACCCGGCCCCCGGCTCAAAAGGGTTGCCTACCCCTGGTATAGAGAGAATTAATTCCACTCAGTGTAGCTGTTGTCATTTTAACTGGACCTTTAAGCAGGATTGTCAAAATCTTTAAAAAAAGGATATAGAAAAGGAATAGTTAGAAGTTGGGGATCATAACAGTTCATTTATATATTATCCCTATGCAGAGGCATTACACATAGAAAAGGGAATGTGTTTATGTATGTGTGTTTGGTGGGTGATATATGCTAATTCCATTCCTGAGATCCATACCCAATTCCTATGTATAGGGTTAGGGGAAACTACATAATTTGGGGTACAGAGCCAGCCAGCGTGGTGTACTAATTTAAATTAATTTAAGATGGACTAGGATGCGGGAGACAAGGGTTCAAGTCCCAGTTTGGCCATGGAAACCCACTGGGTGACCTTGAACAAGTCACACTCTCTCAGCCTCAGAGGACGGCAATGGCAAAACCTTCTATTGAAATCTGCCATGAAAACCCCACAATAGGTTCACCTTAGGGTTGCCATAAGTAGGAAACTACCTGAAGGCACATAAGAACAACAAGACCAGTAATGCAGGCTCAGATCCCTTGCATGACATACCTTTTGTGTGTATAATAATAATAATAATAATAATAATAATAATAATAATAATTTTTATTTGTATTTTTCTGTCTCTCCCTATGGATCGAGGTGGGATTACATCAATAAAATAGCACAGTACAGATATAAAATACAATCAATAATACACTGACATTATTATTAGTTCACTAAAATAGCTAAAACATCTAGAAAACAGACATCATAACCAGAAGTGACACATTTTATATGTTGGAGGTGGGAAACTATTTGCTTGTTCTGGTCCCCATTCCTACCTTTCATCAAAGTATTTCTGCTATGTTTGGTGTGTGTGTGTGTATGTGTGTGTCAAATTAAGCCAAAAGAATTGTTAATTTTGAAGACTTAGGGCCCATACAGACAGGCCAAAATAAAGCTGCTTTCGGTCACTTTAGAGGTATGCTATTTAAATGACACACGCATCTCAAGAGGCTAGAATAATAAATAAATAAATAAAAATTTTATTTCTATCCCGCCCTTCTTATAATCAGGGCGGCTTACAGCAAGGTTAAAATACAATCCAAACAACAAGAAGACAAGAAGCTACGCCAAAGCTATGCTTCAGTCCTTAGGACTGGAGCATGGCTTTGGCATGGCTTTCGGCCTCTTAGGATGCACGCATCATTTAAAACACATACCTCCAAAGTGACTCAAAGCAGCTTTATTTTGGCCTGTCTATACGGGTTCTTAGGCTCCCAGAATCCCCAGCTAGCTTTACTAAAAATGTGCCCAGGATTTCATATTGGACAAAATCCTGCCAGGACCATCATTGCTACAAACCTCCTTTAAATGAGTGGGAATTATGCAGATGTTGTTGTCAGGAGAGATTTGAGGTGGATGATATTCATTATAACCTGTCAGTTCTCATGCAGAGAGTGCTTAGAATCAGTCTAACATGCTGAGCTGCTGCTCTCGTGTCACTGCAGCAGAATTCAGAGTGGATATTTATTACTCCTCAATACATTTAATCTTTTGTTATTATGCTTTCTAATTAATACAAAATTGCTTTAAAAAGAAATGGGTAATTAATCATAATCTTAAGCAATTAACAGGAAATAATCCCACTTTGTTCAAGTCATAATGCAGTCATTTGGAGGTGATTATATGGATAATCCAATTGGATTTATTCCAGGGTGAGGCTGAAGCTCTCATTCATTAGGTCAATTATGTTACAGTGTGCGGAAGAGTTCCTACCTCATAAATTTAAATATAATAGTAGAATCGAGTGTGTGTGATGTTATACGGTCACTTTACAATCCTTAGCTACTTTCCTAGGACCCCAAAACAAAGAAATACAAGATTCACCAGTCTACCACCAGTATAGGTTGAGCATGCTACATCTGGAAATCCAAAATCAAAAACCTCCAAGAGCTGAAACTTTTTCCCATCAGCCGCTCTCTTCTGCCTTCAAGGATGTGGCTGTAGCACTCCTGCTGGTTGGTCTCTCAGATCCTCAGTTTGTCTCCAGCCTCATGTTTCATATACACAACACAACTAGTGAATGAACAAGGCCTGAGGCTGGAGAGAGACAAACAAGTAGGAGCACAGTCACTGCTGCCTCCTAGAAGTCAGAAGCAGGAGGGTAATGGTAAAAACATGGGAAGCTGGAGAAAGACCAAGGATCTGTGAAATGGCAGAAATCCCAGCATCATGCTCGGTGCAATTCCATACATCCCACCATTTCACAGATCCTCATGTCTCTGTCCACCATCTCATCTCTCTCTTTAGCCTGGCAAATACAGTGCAGGTACACATTACACTATTTGTGTATTCCAGAATCTGGGGGGAGGGGATCCCAGCTCCAACACACTTCTGGTCCCAAGCATTTTGGAGAAGGAATACTCAGCCTGTATGCCTCACTAGAGACAGAACTGTGGTGCTGAGCAAAAGATCCAAAAGTGTTTCTGCTTTACATTTATATTTTGCCTTTTCTCCTAGAAACCTAAGGTGGTGTGCATGCTTCTCCCTGTGAGGTAGGCTAGACTACATGGGAGTGGCTCAGTCAAGGTAACTACACTCGTCCCTCGACATTCACTAGGGTTAAGGGCACAAGATCCTTGTGAATGTGGGAAATATATATTCCTTCCCGCACCCTCAGAACATCTGGGCAGCAATTACTAAAGGTGCCTGGGGCCAGGCTCTCCTCCACCATGAAGAGGACATTCTCCATCGCCGCCCCGGCCCTTTGGAACACGCTGCCCATTGAGCTCCGCTCATCAACCTCCCTGGCCCAATTCAGAAAGGATTTAAAAACCTTTCTGTTCCAACAAGCATTCCCCGATTAAAATCCTGTGGGCCTCCCTCCTCTTCCGTGGCCAAGAGGTTGGGCTAATGGGGCTTTTAGCTTGTTATTTTATTGTATTTACCTGTTCGATTGTTTTTTATTGTATTGTATCCATATTGTTTTAATATATGTTGTGAGCCGCCCTGATTTTGGGAAGGAGCGGGATAAAAATAAAAACTTTATTATTATATTATTATTTAAAATGGCAAATAACACTATGTTTTACCTGAGAGAACACCTCTCTAGGAATCTCTAGGTCCTCCAGTACAACTCTGTGGTCAACATCTGCCAGACATTGACCATAGAATTGTGCTGGAGGAGAAACAAATGCCTAGTGGAGTGTTCTCTCTAGGAATCCCTAAATCCTTCAGTGTGTCTTTTGGTTAAAGTTGACCATAGAGTTGTATTAGAGGACCTAGATATTCCTAAAGATAACTTATTAATAAAATCTATGAACAGTCAAATCTGCAAAAGTCAAAGCCACAAATGTGGAGGGACAAGTGTAATACATTTTATGGCTGAATGGTGACTAACTCTGAAGCTTCCAAGAACCAGTCTTAGCCACTATGGCACACTGTCTCTTTTATCCTATTCATTTACACATGAAGCTCTGATGTAGGGGTGGACAAAGTATGAAATGGGACTGACTGTGACCCTCCCTCTGATGCTCTTTTTGCAGCCACAGTTCACTAGGAAGAAAGGATACATTTGTTTATTTTATTTACTAAAATATTTCTATCCCAAATGCAATCCAAAGATCTCAGGGAAGCATACAGTAAAAGCAACTTGAGAACTTTAAAACAACGTAAACAATAAAAAATGATTTTAAAAGGCTAAAACACGTTAAAGAATTTAACGGGTTTAGACAGATTTAAAAATTTGTATAAGACTAATAAGGTTCCAGAGGCATTAGTAAACAACTATATTTTCACATAGTGCTGGAATGACAGTAGTATTGCTGCTGTTCAGGCCTCAAAGGGGAGAACATTTCATATATTGGGTGCCACAGCAGAGAAGGCCCTCTCCCACAACAGTGTCTGACCTTAACTGATAGGATATAGAGGAGGGCCCTCCACCAGGCGCCAAACCTTTGGCAGATATATACAGGGACAGATGTGCCTTCAGGTATTGAGATCCCAAGCCATATAGTGTTTTAAATATCATCCCCAGAATCTTGAACACAGAACTGGAACCATTCAGAAGTAGCAATTTACCTTTTACCCTGTGCTGTGAGAATAAAATGAACTTGTTTTTTTCCAAAACCAAAAGTGGATTACTGTTCCCTTTTGGTTTTCTTTTTCCTTTCTGGGGGAAATTTTTGGTAGTGCATGTGGCCCCTGGGGGAACTTATGGATCCCAATCATGCTGAAGTTGCTCCTCTTACTGGCTAAATGAGTCCAAGAAATGATAATTAAAATCTGTTAATTTTTTTGTTTGACACCCTGGGTGCATCTACAGTGTAGAAACAATACAGTTTGACAGCACTTTAGGTGCTGTAGCTCTGTCCTATGGAATCCTAGGATTTGTAGTTTTATAAAGTCTTTAGCCATCTCTGTCAAAGCATGCTGGTGCCTCACAAAACTACAAATTCTAACGAATTATATACAAGTTTTCCTGTCAATACTTTGAAACAGAACTCGGTTTCCTAGAGGAGAGGGGACATGGTTATATCAGGCTAAATTACCTAATACATTTATGGTTCTAAATCATAGTTAATTCATATGTTTTGAAAATTAACAGTTAACTAAACCAAAGTTTGCTTCGGTGTTTTCATTGTATAATTATAACGAATATATCATTTCATCTTTTTCCTTTTTACCAGATAAATTTAGAAATT
>NW_024805129.1:0-4767 GCF_019175285.1 Sceloporus undulatus
TTTTTTTTTTTTACAGCAATAGCTATTGGACAGTGGAATAGACTGCACTGGTGGGTGGTGAACTCTCCATCTTTGGAGGTCTTTAAACAGAGGTTGGTAGGGCATCTTTCAGGTTAGCTTTAGTTGTGTATTCTTGCATGGCAGGGGGTTAGAACAGATGGCTCCTGTGATCCCTTCCAGCTCTTGGACATACAACTGAGCACTAAAGTCAGAATGATCCAAGCCATAGTATTCCCCATCATCATGTACAAATGGGAAAGCTGAGAAAAGTGAATAAGAAAAGAATCAACTCATCTGAGATATGATGCTGGAGAAGAGTGCTGAGGATACTAAGGACAGCCAAAAAAGACAAAAAAAAAAAAAAAAAAAAGGTGGGAGGGCTTGAACAGATCAAATCAGAACTTCCCCTGGAAGCCAAGATGATGAACCTGAGGTTGCTGTACTTTGGCCACATCATGAAAATGTATGACTCACTCAAAGAGTCATGAATGCTTGGGAACATGGAGAGCAGTACAAAGAGAGGAAGACTGCATGCCTGATGATTAGATTCGATCATGGAGGTTATGTGCATGAATATATGGATTTAAGCAGAGCAGTAGAAGATAGAGGGGCTTGGAGATGTCTCATCCATAGGATCACCATGAGTTGGGACCAACTCGAGGGTAGTTAATGGTTCTATGATCCTAACTGGTTATGGATATGCCCTCTGACTTTGAAAAGATAGTTTTCATGGGGTGAGCTCATTGTTTAAGCATATAGAAAATGCCTAATATTGATGAGCTCACTTCTGTTCTAGCAATAACTGAACTTGATTCCATGTTTGAAAATTGCAGAATAACTTGCAAAATAAATTTAATAGGGAATATGCAGCTGTGATAAAAGGTTATGCCAGCAGGATTCTTTCACACCAACAGGATTCTTTCCTATATATCCTGACCACCTTTGAGCAGGTTCATAATACCTGTTGATATTTCCCTTTGTGCTATGATGGTGTTACTCTGGCTACATAAAGATTGGGATTTGGAGAAGTGATTTTGCTATTATCATCTGTGGTGAGGTGCTAACCATAATGACTATGTTAGACAAGACAGTGTAGAGTTTCACTGAGATCCTTCCAGTAGATCAGGGGTTAGGAACTGTGTGTCAGAAACTGAAAAAAGAGCCCCATCCATGTGTCTGGCACACTGGAAGTGCATCATGTGACTTTTTTGTTTGTTTTTGGCCAATTCACAACTAAATATGAGGGAGCTGAGAGGATCTGGAATAAGGAAAATATAGTGCCATGTTTGTGAGAAGATATTTTGTGCGAACTTTGGATCACAAATTCTTCACCCATGCAAAAAGCATAGGTCAGACATATTCTTCCATATGTTGTTGTTGTTGTTGTTGTTGTTTGCCTTCAAGTCATTTCCAACTTCTGATGACTCTTAGGTGAACTTATAAGGGTTTTTTTTTTTTTTTTTGGCAAGATTTGTTCAGAGGCCGTTTGCCTTTGCCTACTTCAAGGGCAGAGACTTGTTCATGGTCACCCAATGGGTTTTCATGGCTGAGCAGGGATTTTAATTTTGGTCTCCAGAGCTGTAGTCTAGTCTTCCAATCACTACACCATGCTGGCTCTCACTCCTACATATCCACATCATCATGTCCATGCACTATGCATCAGGAAGTGTCATATAATGAGGAAAGTGTCACAGGATGAAAGGGTGTTAAAGGGATAACTAATCCATGGCAATTGGTTGGGCACATATTTAAGGGAAGACAACATCTCAAGGCACTGTCCACCTCTTATAATCATAAAGAGTGGCAAGGGGAAGGTCTAGTGTACAAAATGGCACTGGAACCTTTGACCTTATTTTGCTACTGTTAAATGTTAAACAAACACCCATTTTTGAGAATTAAATATGATGAGATTTTGCACATGTCTGGATTTCAGATTATTAAACATATATGGTTTTCAAAATGCCTAATATTGATGAGCATTCACTCACTTCTGTTTTAGCAATTACTGAACTTGATTCCATTTTTGAAAATAGCAGAGTACATTTTTCTTAATTTTAATCAACATTTTTCATTTCAAGAAGTTGATATTGTTGAAAATTAAGCTCTTTTCTTTAACATGAGCATAAGAAGCACAAGCAAACTTACTTATTTGCATGTAAATGATTCCTGACTATTTTCATGTTTCCATCTATAAGAAATTCATCTGGCACAAGTCAAATGTTAATACAGTATTGACTGGGGGGGGGTATCCTTTCTGTACTGATTACCTTGGCAATCATACTTAGATTCTTTTAATGAAAGGAACAAGTAAGTACTATATTCTATCATATGTTAGAGAAGAGTTGTCTCAAATTGTTTAACTCTCCATGCTTCTGATAGTTATGTACAACTGGGCTGAAAGAATGATGGGCAGTCTGATGCTATAGAAGTATAATAAAGGACAATGGAGAAGGGCTGGTACATTCAGTAGGATCAGGTCTGGATACACGAACAGCTAAAACCTTTTATACCCTCTTGAGCACAAGACAACCCTAAGATAGGGTCATCATACGTTGGACTCAGCTTGAAGACACATAACAAAAATAGTGCATCACATTATTTTTAATGATGTAATACTCAATAAATATGAATATTAGACTTTGATGCATAGGCCAGAAAATCTGTCTGTTGTCAAAGTCTGTACAAATTGTTAAAAATACATGATGGAAAAGGTAGGGCTGCGGCTTGGACCATTTGTTCATCTTAGGAAAAACTCAGCCAAATCTCTGGCTGGAACCACCACCACCCCTTTCCTTAAGGAAATGATTGAGAACAATTAGTGCTTAACTGTCTTGTCCACCTCCTGAATGGAGACCTGCCAAACTGGCTCATTTCCATGTGAGATGAGTATCTATAATGTTTGGCTTTTTGTCTTATTATTTTAGCCAAAGCATTCAAAAGCCACTATCAGAACCCCAAGGGAAGTTCAGTTTTGCCCTCTTCAAGCATATGCTTTATAAATTTTTCATGAGATCATGTTTTGTCCCACTGAAAGGTGTTCTTTTCACTCTCGGGGAACCACTCTTCAACTTAGGAAAAGTTTAAATGCAGGCACATACAGAGAATCTCTCTCTCTCTCTTTGACCTGTCTCTTTGACTTGACCTCTCTTGGATCTCTGTTTCAGAAGTTCGGAAAATTCATGTGTGTGTTTTAAACTGTAAGCCCTTTAAATTTAGCTACACCCCTCTCGTTCCCTTAGATTTGTTAAGGAAGGTGTTTTAGCTTTCATACTGCCCCCCACTTCACTTTGAAATACAGCTTGCATTGAAAATTATTATTATTATTATTATTATTATTATTATTATTATTATTATTATTACGTTTTATTTATATAGTGCTGTAAATTTACACAGTGCTGTACATACAATCATTTTAATAAGACAGTTCCCCGCCCTCAGGCTTACAATCTAAAAAGACACAACACAAAAGGAGAAGGGAATGGTGGTGGGGAAGGTCCAGCAGTTCTTCTCTCCCTCTGAGGCCTGGACCAAGGCACAGGGACATAGCCAGGATTTTGGGAAGGGGGGGTCCAGACTAAGTGCCACCATTTTGAGAGGCTAAGAGCCCCCCCAAGACACAAAAAGAGGGTCAAGCATTTACTTCAGGATGGCACCACTTTAACTTCTGTTATGGCTCTGTGCTATGGAATCTTGGGATTTGTAGTTTTGAGGAGCTGTTTGGCCATCTCTGTCAGGTGCCACAACAAACTACAAATCCCAGCATTCCACAACAAGGAGCCAAGAGCAGTTAAAGTGCCATCAAACTGGATTATTTTTTCAGTGCAGATGCAAACTGAGTCCTTCCTTTGAAGGTGTTTACATCAGATGAATTCAGCTCGATAAAGCAAAGTGCAGCTGCTCAAGCAATGAGCGGCAGCCACTCTGTTCATGCTCAGAGACACTCTGTTCATGCTCTGAGACACTCTGTTCATGCTTTGAGACACTACATTCCAACTTCTGAGCTGAGGTAAGAACCCAGGCTGCACCCACACAACATTTCATTCCCACTTCCAAGAGGGATTTTTAATTCCAAGACATACACACACACATGATTTTTAATTGCAAGACATTATACCTTCTTTTCTTTTTATGAAAAACAAAACCCTTTAAGAGAATCCTATTTTGGGAGAAAGGCAGGGTATAAAATCAATAAAAATTATAGTGCAATAGTCTATCAGTGGAATCATAGAATTGGAAGAGATCCCAAGGGCCATCCAGTCCAACCCCATTCTGCCATGCAAGGACTCCCTGTCAAAGCATCCCCAACAAATTACGTAATGGGGGTGTCCATCTACATTGTAGAAAGACATGCTATAGATTAATGCTATGGAAAATCACCACCTTGAGTCCGTATATTAGGAGAAAGGCGGGATATAAGAAAATAACAACAACAACAACAACAACAACATCTGGGTATTGTAGTTTTGTGAGACATTTAGCATTCTTTGTCAGAGAGCTCTGGTGCCACAACATACTACAAATCCCAGGATTTTCCATAGCATTAAGGTGGTGTCGAACTGGATTATTTCTGCAGTGTGCAGCCTTATTAGACTGCAGTTCCCAGCAGTCTGTGGTGCTGCTGGATGATGGGGCCTGCAGTCTAGCATTGCCTGGAGCAAGGCCATAGGACTCAACAGCCCCAATTCATCATCTTAGATTGATTCCATATATTAATTAATTAATCATAAAATAATAGAGTCGGAAGAGACCCCAAGAAGGGCCATCCAG
>NW_024805130.1:0-4767 GCF_019175285.1 Sceloporus undulatus
GCCGCCACTTTACACCAAGCTGAAGTAAATGGAACAAACCTACCTGAGGTGTATACTTTCCACATAAGGATCCAGCCCTATGAGCGTGTGTCTTTGTGGAGAAAAAGGTCCGAATGAGGAGTGTGTTTGAATTTAAAATTTAAAGAGAAAGGAGAGAGGAGAGAGGAAGAGTTACGAACTACAAGGAACTTTGTTGCCAGCCGGGGAGAGAAAGAGAAGCGGCGGAGACTGGCTGAGGAATTGATTCCCCCTGATTGTCTCCTCTCTACTCTCCTCTACGTTAGTATTTTCCCCTTCCCCCCTTTCCCTGTGTTCTTTTACAGATAGCGACGGTGCAAGGAGAGAGACTGAGGATTTGGACAGAGAGACCGAAGCAGGGAAGGAAGTGGAGGAGTGGTGTTGATGCACGGAAGAAGGAGAAGATCGCAAGGCGTGTGAGAGTGAGAGTTGTTTGAAGAGGAAAGGGAGAGCTGACAATCACAAGCTAATGAACGAAGTTATAACCAGAGGATTGTTGGACTTTTAAATTTTAAGCTGAACTGTGAGTTTCTGATATAGGGTTATAGATGCGGAAAGTAGTCTCCTAAGGGAAAGCTGGGAATGTATATTGTGAACAGCTGGGGAAAGTGAAGGAGAGGGAGAAAGAAAATGGCGACTAAGAAACCTGGCGTTCGGCTTGGAGCACCTGACGAAGAGGGATTGCAGTGATTACTGTAAGAACGGCTGGAGGATTTAAAGACCTCAAAAAGGGAGGCTAAGAGAAATAGAGCCATTTCCACCTTCCTTCTATTTGTAACAAGTTAACCTTTATTGCTTTGTTAGCCAATACACTAGAGGCTTTTTGTAACAATAATTACCTTACTTTAGATGTGACTTGCAACAAGTGGTGTAACATATTGATACAGTATAACATTGTAATTTTATTTGAGGGAAATCAATGTAACATTGATCAGATTTAGAAGTTATTGTAAAATTTAAATTAAACAGATATAGATGTGAATGAATATAATTAGAGGGTGGGGAGGTAGAACTAATTTTTGAAGATTAATAGTAAGATACTACTTGTCTATTTTGTGATTAGTATGAACCTTATTTAACTTGTTGGTTTTCTCTGATTATTGTTATGTTATAACAATAGAAATAAGGTTCTATGTAATTATTTGAATTACTCCCCAACTAATGGTCTCAACCCCACCATTATTTTCCTCTCTTTGCCATTTACAGCTTGATTTGAGTCTTATTGCCAACCTTTTTTTTTCTTTCTTTCTTTTTTTTCTTTTCTTCTTTTTCTTTCTTCTTTTCCCCCTTTTTCCCCCTTTCTTTCTTTTCCTCTAAACTGAGGTGGAATTTGAATAATATAAAGAATTCTTTAGTTTAGGAAAATAGGGTTAGTTGGCATTAACCCAAGATAATCACTTGGTACATTATAATTAGTTAATTTATTAAATTCATTGAATATACTTAAGTTAAAATTAGTTGATACTCTACTTATTAACTTAAATATATAGAGTTAGTTTTTAAAAGGTGGGAAAAACAAAACAAAACAATTAACTCTAATTAGATAGATAAACCTGAAAGTAAATTAAACTACCCAATTAAATTCATATAGGGGTATATCCATTTTATATTTATAAATTTAATAGTCCTAACGCTTGTAAGGATTAGGTAATTTGGAAATAACTTAACTAAAGGCTGGTTGGATTTGATAGGACAACCGACTTATTCCGGATAGGAATTAACGGTAAATATTTAAATTGTAGAAGGGGAATATATTCTTATCATCTCTTCCCTTGTTTTGTAAAGATGGCATCGGGAACAAGGAAAGCAACTGCTCTAAACCAAGGGACAACTTTAAGTAATAGAAGACCGTCGACATCAACAACATCAATAACAACAGAAAGTTTAAATAAATCTCCGGATCCCTTTGAGGCTTTGTTGGAGGAAATGAAGAGGCTACAAGCAGAGACAAACGCTGAGATAAACAAATCAAGTGAAGAAATAAAGCGTGAATTTAAGGTTGAAATGAGTGAAATGAGATCCTGCTTAGACAAGATAAACGAAGACATGAGTAAAATGAGTGGAAGGGTGAAAAACCTGGAAACCTGCACGGGAAAAATGGAAATGAAAATTGCAGAAGTAAAGAACGAGATGATGGAGGACCAGGAACAAATTCTAAGGTTACAAGTAAAACAAAGAGAAAATTGCTTAAAACTTCGTGGATTACCGGAAAAGACTAACGAAAATCTGTACGTTGAGTTGGCCCCAGTCTTAGCAAGATATATTGATGAAACAGAAGAGCACTTCCCATGGGAGCTAGATCGGGTCTATAGATTGAACTCCCACATTGCTAAAATGAAGAAGCTCCCGAGAGACGTCGTCGTATATTTCGTGCGTAAGCAAACACGTGATTTGATTATACAACGGAGCTATAAAACCAAATTAGTAATTGAAGGGAATGAAAACATTATCTTGAAGGACATCCCAGGGAAGATTTTATGGAGAAGGAAAGACTATAATTTTCTAATAGACAAATTGAAGAGATATGGGATATATTTTAAATGGGAAGAGATAGAAGGGGTGCAAGTATCCTGGAAACAGAAGAAAGTAAGACTCAACTCAATAGACAAAGCAAGAGACTTTCTGAAGGAGATTCAAGATGAACTGGTGCAAGAAGGGGGAGGGATGGAGGGTGGAGGGGGGGTGTAAGAATATGATCTTGTTAATTTCAAATCTAGATCTGTTGTATCCCTACCTCCCCACCCAATGTTACCCAACGATATTAAATAATATTTGGTTACATCCAATTGTATTTGATCGTAATCTAGTGTATCCAATTCTATAATCTATACTTAGTGATAGCCAATTGTATCTAGCTGTATTTGTGTCTATAAAGATACCCTACTATTACTATTCTTAAGTAACTCGAAACGGAATATTAAGATTAAATAGAGGACAAATAGTTTAAGTACGTAACCAGACTCTATAATTGGTGGATATTAAGAAATACTTCTTACCGCAGCTTCTTACCTCATATTTTTCTTAAT
Source organism: Sceloporus undulatus (assembly GCF_019175285.1). NCBI lineage: Eukaryota > Metazoa > Chordata > Lepidosauria > Squamata > Phrynosomatidae > Sceloporus > Sceloporus undulatus. Next base: position 3,045 of record NW_024805130.1, read on the forward strand.
AAAGTGTTTAATATTTTATTAAATCTTTGTGTTTATTTGATAATAATTAAGAATGAAGTTTATATCGTGGAACGTCAAAGGCCTCAATTCACCTCAAAAAAGAAAAAGAGTTTTTCTCTCTTTGGAATGTAATCAGACAGATATTGTCTGCCTGCAGGAATCCCATATCAGAACTAAAGACATAAGACTAATCAGAAACAAAAAACTAGGTAAAGAATATATCTCATCAATCAATAAGAGCAAAAGAGGGGTTATAATTTACGTTAAAGATAATATTGAATCAAAGGAGATATTTAAAGATAAGGAAGGATTTTATTTAGGAGTTGAAATCTGTTGGAAGGGAAAAAAGTGTTTAGTGTTAGGTATTTATGGGCCCCAAGAGGGTAAAAATAACTTCTATAAGAAACTACAAAAGAAAGTAATAGAACTTGAGTATGAGAATATAGTGATATTAGGAGATTTTAATGGTGTAATACAACCTCAATTAGATAGATGTTCGGATAAAAATATCAAAGAATCACAAGGGAAACTTCCAAAAAGCTTCTTTGATTTAATGGATAACCTTGGTATGATGGAGGTATGGAGACATCTTTACCCCAAGGAAAAAGGGTATACCTTTTTCTCTGAAAGACACCACTCTTTTTCGAGACTTGATATGTTCTTTGTATCTCAAAGTCTACTTAAGGAGGTTACAAAAATGGATGTCCTAAATAGAGATATTTCAGATCATAATCCAGTAATATTAAACTTGAAAGATGTAAACAGATCTAAGAATTGGTATTTAAATGAAGACCTACTGAGGAATGAGAAAATTGTAGATGAGTTTAAAATAATATTTCAACAATTCATAAACGAAAATAAGGATAAAGGGGTCCAACTTCCAATGGTATGGGATGCGGGGAAAGCGGTAATAAGAGGCTTCTTTACCAAGTGGAATATAAGACTTCAGAAGCAAAAGAAACAAAAAGTTATGGAACTAAATAATTTGCTAAAAAGTAAAGAAGAGGAGCTACTAAGATTCCCAAGAAATAAGAAATTGCAGAGAGAAATTAAATCGATTCAAAAACAGTTGGAATTAGAAGCAATTGATGAATTAAATAAGAAATTAAAATTAGTTAAGCAGAAGCAATTCGAACAAGCGAATAAAACAGGGAAATGGTTGGCCTTTAAATTAAAGAAGGAAAAGGAAAAGAAAGCGATTAATAAAATCAAATCGGACAAAAGTGTAATTACGCAACAAGAAGAAATTAAGGAGGTTTTTGCAAATTTTTACCAGAATTTATACAAGGAACAATTAGGGAAGAATGAAGATATTAAAAAATATGTAGCTTCATCAAATATCGGAACTTTGTCGGAGAGTCAACGATTATATTTAAATAAACCAATATCGATACAAGAAATTTGGGAGGCAATCGATTCAAGTAAACTGGGAAAATCGCCTGGTAATGATGGTTTAACTGCGAGATTTTACAAATCATTCAAATTAGAGGTGGGAGGTATACTACTAGAAATTATGAATAAGGCCTTAGAAGGTAACATCCCAAATTCTTGGAAAGAAGCTGAAATAGTATTGCTACCAAAAGAAGGGAAAGATATTTTAGAACCAGCAAATTATCGTCCAATCTCATTACTAAATAATGACTACAAAATATTCTCTACAATATTGGCGTATCGTCTGAAACACTGTCTAAAAGATCTAATTGACAATGATCAAAGGGGATTT
>NW_024805131.1:0-4767 GCF_019175285.1 Sceloporus undulatus
ATGTTTTTGTTTCTTAAATATAAAGTCAGTTTATCCATCTCTATCATGTCCAAGAGTTTCTGAAGCCAAAGATCTATATTTGGTATTTCAGGCTCTTTCCAATATTGAGCAACAAGTATTCTCGCAGCTGTTATCATGTATAGTATTAATTTACCAAGTTTACTTTCTATATCTCTAGGCATTTTATTTATCATGTTTAATAAATAGATTTCTGGTCTCAATTCAAACTTAATGTCCAATATTTTTTCGATTGTCAAATGTATTTGTTTCCAATATTTTTCTAGTTTAGGGCATCGCCACCAAACATGCATCCAAGATCCTCTAGCTGAGTTGCATTTCCAACATTTATTTGATTTTTCCTTACTTATAGAAGCTAACCTATTTGGAGTCAAATACCACCTGTTCTCCATTTTCCAATAATTTTCTCTCAAAGCTTGAGATTGGGTAAATTCTTTTGTTTTCTTCCTCGCGTGCATCCAGCTCTCCAAATCAATCACATTTCCACAATCCGTAGCCCACCTAATCATGGCATCTGTAACTACCTCTTGTTCTTGGTCTAGTTTCAGCAAGAATTTATATAATTTCGATGTTTTCTTTTTTTCCTCGCAAAGTAATAATTTATCAAACTCTTCCATTTTATTGTTGATTCCAAACAACTTTACATCCGTTCTGAAACGTTCCTTAAGCTGTGTATACGAAAACCAATTCACTTTCATGTCTGATCGGTTTAGTTCCTCTATTGATTTCATTCGGGGAGTATCATCTTGCCTTTTAACTATCAAGTCTTCATATTTCAACCATCTCTCTGTTGTTTCCCATCGTCCAAAAAAAGCTTCATGTGCGGAGGTCCATAGAGGCAGTTTCCTATAAATCTTCTTCTTTATTTTTTCCCATGTTGTTAATAAGGATCTCCTAATTTCATGTTGTAAGAATTCTTTGTGGATTTTGGCTTTCCCATAGCATGTATATGCGTGCCAACCGAATCTATTGTTAAAACCTTCAATTTTTAGAGTGTTTTGGTTTTCAAGTTTTATCCAATCAGACATCCAATTTAATACATTTGCTTGGTAGTATAATTTTAAATTTGGCACTCCGGCTCCACCATCTTCTTTGGAATTTGTCATAGTTTTCCAATTGATTCTTGGCTTTTTGTTGTCCCAAATAAAGTTTTTAATTTCTCTGTGCCATTTCTTAAATGTCTCTTCTTTAATAACGATTGGAATCATCTGAAATAAGAAATTTATCCTAGGAAGAATAATCATTTTGATTGCTTCAACTTTCCCTGAGAGAGAAATATCTAATTTAGACCAACTGTTAAAATCCTTCCTGAATTCAGCCCAAAGTTTTTTATAATTGTTTTCAAAGAGGTCCTTGTTTTGATTTGTTAACCAAATCCCTAAGTATCTTATCTTGCTTTTTACCATGCATTTTGTCGCTTTCTCAATTTTTTCTTCCTCTTTTTTTGAGAGATTTTTGGTTAATATCGCCGTTTTGTTCTTGTTTATTTTAAACCCCGCCACTCTTCCAAATTCTTCAAAACTACTAAACAAATTTTCCATTTGGTCAGCCGGGTCATCTAATATTACCACCAAATCATCTGCAAAAATTTTGGTTTTGTATTCCTTTCCTTTTACTTTTGTTCCCCTTATCTCTTTGTTAGCCCTTATATTGTTTGCTAAGATTTCCATAGTCGTAATAAAAAGTAGTGGTGATAAGGGGCATCCTTGACGTGTTCCCTTGAAGATATTAAATTCTTCCGTTCTTTTACCATTAATTATTAGTTGAGCTTTTTGAGTTGTATAAATTTTTTCAATACAATTTAGAAAATTTGTTCCCACTTTCATTCTTTTAAGCACTTCTATCATAAAATTCCAATTCACTTTGTCAAAAGCTTTTTCTGCGTCTGCAAATACAAGAGCCAATTTCCGTCCGTTATTTTTTTCATAAAAGTCCAAGATGTTGATTAATGTTCTGACATTTTCTTTCATATGACGAGTTGGTAAAAAACCATTCTGATCATGGTTGATGTATTCCTGAAGAACTTTTTTGAATCTTGCCGCCAAAATAAACGTAAATATTTTATAGTCCGTATTAAGCAGAGAAATGGGTCTATAGTTTGACATTTCTGATTTGTCTTTCAATTCTTTCGGGATCAAAGTAATATTTGCCGTTTTCCAGGTTTCCGGAATATCATTATTTCTAATATCGTTCAAAGTGTTTAGTAATGGTATTTTAAGTTCATCTCTGAATATTTTATAGTAATTTGCGGAAAATCCGTCTGGACCTGGAGCTTTATTCATTTTCAGATTTTTGATAGCCTCTTCCACCTCTTCCAAGGAGAATGCTGCATTTAACTTCGTCTGCTGGCTCAGAGAGAGTTCTTCAATTTTTTGTTTATCCAAATACGAGGTTATCTCATGTACTAAAACATCTTCCCTTTTATATAGATCCAGATAAAATTTTTGAAAACAGTCCATTATTCCATTTTGACTTTTTATCATCCTCCCTTTGTTATTGATTTCTATAATTGTGTTTTTCTCTTTTTGGTGTCTTAATCTATTCGACAACCATTTCCCGTTTTTATTGGCAAATTCAAAATGTTTCTGTCTTAACATTTTGATTTTCCTTGCCACTTGCCTTGTCACCTCCTTGTCTAACTGTTTTTTCCAAAATTTTAATTGCTTATCAAGTTTATCACTCGTCGGGTCTTTGTTTAATTCCTTTTCCGTTGTTTTAATTTTTCCTTCCACAAATTTGAGTTCTTGATCCCAGTTCCTTTTCATTTCTGCTCCCTTTTGAATAAAAAAACCCCTCATAACCGCTTTAGACGCGTCCCATATAGTTTCTAGCTTGACCTCTTCATTGCAGTTTTCCTGAAAGTAATTTTTTAATGTTATTTTAGCTTCTTCAATCGTTTTGTTATTACTTAATAAAAAGTCACTTAAGCGCCAATTAAATTGTTTTCTTTCTCCTTCCATGTGCATCATTATCAGATTATGATCCGAGATTAATTTGGGCAGGACCTCGATGCTTTTTATTTTAGGTACAAGAGTTTTGGAAATTTGAACCATATCTATTCTTGAGGTGGACTTATGGGCCTCTGAAAAGTATGTATGTCCAGGCTTTTCAGGGTAAAGTTCTCGCCAAGCGTCTGATAGTTTCAGTTCTTCCTGAAGTTCAAAAAAGGTAGATGGGAGCTTCCCCTTCCTTCCTCTCAATTTCTTCTCCGATTTTCTGTCTTTTACCGGGTCCATCACTGCGTTCCAATCTCCTATGGCTATGATATTTCCATATTCTTCTTTTCTCAAACTGTCATTTAGTTTTTTATAGAATTTAGACTGCTTTTCATTTGGGGCGTAGATTCCCACTACCAAATATTTAACATCATCTAGTTGAATTTCCACCCCCACATAATGGCCTTCTTCATCTTCGAAAATTTTTTTTGCAGTTATGCAATTATTAATATATAGCACTACCCCGCTTTTCCTTTTCTCATTTAAAGAGTAGAAATCTTGACCTAACTTGCTATTCCTTAAATATTTGGAGTCCTTCTTTTTTATTTTTATTTCCTGTAAACATGTTATGTCCGGTTTTCTCTTCAACAAATAATGAAATATTTTACTACGTTTAAATTTGGAGTTGATCCCTTTTATATTCCATGAGGCTATCTTTAAATCCATTTTGTTTTCTGATTTGGTATAATTTATTTTCCCGGTTATATTTCCTCTTCTACTACCTCCTCTCCAGTTCGTTTCTTTTTCTCCTCTTCCTGTCTGTCTTGCTCCTTCTTTCTGGCTTCTTCTTCTTCCCTTAGTTTTCGCTCTTGCCTCCTTGTTGTCATAGAACTTTCTTCTTGAGTTCCTTTCCCCATTTCAACTCTTATTTTCTTTAAAAAATCTTTTGCCTTAAAGATTGAGTTTATCCTATATCTCTTTTGCTTGAATAGTACTGAGATCCCTTCTATTCTATCCCATGAATATGGGATACCTTTCTTCATTAATTCCTGTGTCAGAAATTTATAATCCTGACGTTTCTTCAAAATCTCCACAGGCACATCTTTAAAAATCTTCACCGTCACATCATCTATAAGAAAATCCTTTGAGTAGCTTCTCTGTAGAATCTCATTTCTCCATTTTGATCCCAAAAAGGAGACCACCACATCCCGTGGTAATTTTTTTTCTCTTGCCACTGCAGAGTTCAATCTAAATATTTTATCTATCGCCGCTCCCATCTCAGCCTCTGATATGTCTATATACTCTGCAAGAGCTGTATTAATTTTGTCATACAAGTCCTCTTTTATCTCCTCGGGGATACCTCTCAGTTTCAAACTTAATTCCCTGTGACGGACCTCTTGAATCAGCATTTTTTTTTCCAGGATTTTATATTTCTCCTTCAAGTCCTTGTTTGATTCCTCTAATTCTTCTGTCTTCTTTCCTATTTTCCTTGTTTCCACTTGCAAACCTGAGATATCTTTAGTTATTTTTTCCAGTTGTTTTCCAAAAGAATTTAATTCTTTTTGTAAGTCCTCCTTAGTCTCTTCCCTTGAGTCCTTGTATTCTTTTCTCATTTCTTCCTTAAATAGATTAAATTGCTCTATAAACAATTGGGCTGTTGCATCTGTTGGTTTAGAGGGGGCTGCATCAGAGCCCCTTCTGGAATTTGCTGAGGAGGCTTGGGTGGTTTTTTTAATACCTGATGCCATTTTGGCTTACCAAAACAAAAGGCGCTCTTCTTTTTTTTTTTTTTTTTTCCCTATTCTCTCCCTTA
>NW_024805132.1:0-1727 GCF_019175285.1 Sceloporus undulatus
TGATCTTTTGAAAATACAGTACTGAATATCAATTCACTCTTAAATATTCAAATCTTCCCTCCAAACACAAAATCCAGAAAAGTATTTAAGCAATTAATTATTGCATCCATGTTCTTATACGTAAGAACTGAGAGGCTCTACTGAGTAATGACATAAGAACAAGAGAGCTTTCTTCCTGGTGCAAATAACAGCCACGGGGAGGGAGCAAAGAGTTAAGTCTTCTTTCCTCTTGGCTTGGTTTTGCTAGTTCTTTGTTGGAACCATGGGCCATTCTTCAATCTTCCTTTCCTAATCTTTTACCAGTCAAGTCACATCCTCACCTGCTCATTATAGTTGCTGTTTAAAAGAGTCTCTGTGTTAGCTGCCATATTTAGTAGATTTTTTTAAAGTCTGTGGTACTTCCCCTTAACACAGACAGGTAGGAGGAAGGATAGAGAAGGGGACCTAAGAAGATGAGCAGGATACCATCAGCCAAGCTTGTACTATTCTGCTCATGGTTCTGACTCAGGTCAGGCCCTGGGTTGGGATGGCAATTGGTGGGTGATTACACCCTCTGCCCACCTCCCATTGCACCATGGATCTATTGCCACCATGTGCCCCTTACCTACCTCCACTATCACCTCTTCCCAGAAGCACCCAGTGCAGTCTGTAACAGTGGAAACAGAACACCTGGCTACATCGATGTGACCAGGCATCTCCACCCGATGTCACAGGCCACATTGGGAATCATCTAGGAAGAAGCAATGGAAGAGGCAGATTAAATGCATATGGGGTCATGTGGTGTGCTAGCTGTGGTTACAGAATTTCATACTCTGCTGCAAACAGTGGGTCTTCTTAACCAGAGCTAAGGCCCCTTTGGGCCAGGATCAATCCAGAACGGCCAGACTGGTGTCCAGACTACCATATCTCAAAGACCATGCATCTCTATTAAAAGAAGCATGAATAAAGAACACAGGATTGGCAGGGGGAGAGGATTACCACCTCATTGACTATATCCTAGAGAAATATTCACGATGTCCATCATACCCGAGTGATGCCCAGTGCAGAATGTCAAACAGATCATCGCCTCATAAGATGTAAACTAAATCTTCATTTTAAGTTTAAACCTAAGAGGGGTGGCATCCTAAAGAGGAGACTCCAAGTCAACAATCTTCAACAAGCTGCCATGAGAGACACCTTCCAGGCAAATCTGCAAACAAAACTTGAAGACCATCCTGTAGACTCTTCTCCTACAACGCTTTGGCAACATATCAAAAACAGCATCCTGCAATCTACGGAAGAATCCTTAGGATTCTCCCTCAAGAAAAATCAAGACTGGTTTGATGAAAACAACCAAGAGATCCAGGAGCTGTTGGCAAAGAAGAGAACTGCTCACCAGGCACACCTCGCCCAAACATCTTGCCATGTCAAAAAAGCAGCCTTTCGCCTCGCATGTAGTCAACTCCAACAAAAACTCCGAGACATTCAGAACAAGTGGTGGGTCAAGTTAGCAGAAAAGGCACAACGTTGTGCAGATCTGGGTGATTCCAGAGGATTTTACAAAGCTCTTAAAGCAGTGTTTGGACCCACATATCAGGTCCAAAGCTCCCTATACAGTACAGATGGTCAAACATTAATCACAGATAAGGCTTCCATTCTGAACCAATGGGCTGAACATTTCCAAAGCCTCTTTAGTGCCAACCGAGTAGTCCAAGACTCAGCTATTCAACATATGACACAACAACCGA
>NW_024805132.1:1827-4766 GCF_019175285.1 Sceloporus undulatus
ATGGGCTAAACATTTCCAAAGCCTCTTTAGTGCCAACCGAGTAGTCCAAGACTCAGCTATTCAACATATGACACAACAACCGATAGAAAATGAATTGGATATAGCTCTCACGCCGAACAAGTCCTTCCTGAATCTTCGTTCATGAAGTAAAGCCAGAGAGAGAGAGAGATACATGCATGGATACCAAGGCAAAGGTATGTCCCCCTCCAACCTCAAGAGACAAAACATCTTATACAACCCAAAGCAAAATGGATTAGGCCAGGAGTGGGCAAAGTTCAGCCCACAGGTTGCATATGCCCTCCCGGGCCTTTTTCGTAGCCTCCAATCCTCCCTCCCCAAGTTTAAAAATGCAAAACCGAGTTTTAAACTGAGTTTAAAAATGCAAAACTTTCTAAGAAAATTGCAAAATGCACCCAAATGACTTCGATGTGGAGGGTAATGCCCTCCCCATCAAAAAAAAAAGTGGCTACAGTGGGGTGCTCTACAAAGTCTCCTGAGGGGCTAATGCATCCCTATAGCCTTCCACAATTGCTCACCCCTGTTCTTAGACAGAGAACAGCTTCTTCAAAACCACTACCTTGCTGAACAAGAAAATCCACATTCTCTGATCTATCCTCCTCTTTCCCCCCTCCCTTCTCCTTTTTAGTTATGTGACCTGTAGGCTTACAATAAATGGTGTTTTCTTTCATAAGAATTGCCATTTTTAAAGCAGGCAGGCAGGCAGGCAGGCAGGAAAGAAGGCAGCTAAATGACATCCTCTTGCTTCCAGGATGCTTGAGGGTTTTCCCCATTCCCATTCCAAAGTATTCTAAAGTATTTTCTTTGTATTTTTAAAATGTATACATTTTTCTCCATTTATCGTTTTCTTCTGGTTTTGTTTTGTTTTGTGTTTTTTAAAAAAGCCTTAGCAAGAAGGAGCTAGGCCATGTATTTCAGTACTAAAGGTTTAGAAAGTTTACTAAAGGTTTGTGGGGAACCATTAGAGGAGGGGAGAGTATTTGGATGGGGAAATAGCAAGAAGTGGTACAAGTCTGTTCAAGAACAAGTCCCTGTCAGGTATTTCACTTTTTTTTAAAAAAAAAGAAAAATCAAGTCTGACTTCCGGTTTGGCATGGTGTCTAACTAGATGCACTTCTAGCTAGCTGCTGGAAGGCATCTGCCAGGAGTGGTGCCTAGGGACTTAATTCCGCTTGGAAAATACCCTGAAATTGTCCACTTGTTATAGGAGAATCAGAGGGGTCCTCGAGGGTCAGATTCCTGCCCCTGAAAACCGCAGTGAGAAGAACTAAAAAGCAGGTAAGGGTCAGAGGAGACCAGGGACAGACACGGCCATTATCTGTGCTGCTATTAATGGCTCACAGACCCACCAAACTAATAAAATCAAGACAAGAACAACAACAATAGTTCCGAAAAACTTTACTGAGGAAGCAGTAACTTTCTGCTGTAATCCTATTTGTAACAAGAAGCAGAAAAATTGGAGAATGTTCTGTTCAAAAATCAATCAAAAAAGAACAATAACAAGATCTTAATCTTAATAAGATCTGGAAAGTGGGCCCTACCTTTAGAAGAAATAGTACAAAGAAATTTGCTGATAAGGGCTGGAGGAAAGGTAGCAAGAGAAGGAGATTGGTCGGAGGGAAGGAGACGGAGCAGGAGAAGGAGCAGACGGAGGTCGGTCGAAGGGAAGGAGATGAAGTTGAGGTGCAAGAAGGAGCAGATAGAGGTCGGTCGGAGGGTAGGAGACGGAGACAGGGCACGAGAAGGAACAGAAGGGGGTCAGTCAGAGGGAAGGAGACGGAGACAGGGCACGAGAAGGAACAGACGGAGGTCAGTCGGAAGAAAGGAGATGGAGACGAGGCGTGAGAAGGAGCAGACGGAGGTCAGTCGGAGGGGAGGAGATGGAGACGGGGTGCAAGAAGACAGACGGAGGTCGGTCGGAGGGAAGGAGACGGAGACAAGGTGTGAGAAGGAGCAGACGGAGGTCAGTTGGAGGGAAAGAGATGGAGAGAGGCACAAGAAGGAGTAGACGGAGGTTGATTGGAAGGCAAAAACTTTAGGAGAACAAAACAAAGGACCTAGATGAAAGTAAGTGGGAAAGGAAAGAAATAAGATTTAGAAGAAAAACATGTTAAAACCTAACCTTACAGGAAAAGTAAGTAAGCCAAGTTGGCATTTTCAAGGCCACCCAACACGTGGAAACAGGAAATTGAACTTGGTGGAAATACAATAAGCCTAGAAGGGCATAAAGAACAATGAGGAACCAAACAAGAGGACTCTAAGACAATAAAACACAGTGCGATCAGGCAGTAGCAACCCCTGGTGTTCAAAGGGAAAAAATCCAATAAATTATAAAAATAAAGAATAAGAGGGAACAAAAAAAAGGGTTTTTTAAGAGGGATTCATAAAGGTGTGTTACAATAGCTGTTTAATATAAAAGAGTCTAATATTAAGCAGGCATTATTTGCTAATTGTTTAACTGTGTATTACATAAAAACTAAGTGGATTAAAATATCCAAACTGAATGGTATATACATGATTGGGGAGAGAATTTTACTGAATATTTCTTTCACTAGCTATTAATATAAGTCCAAAAGTAATAACTGCTTACTGAAATAAGTTTAAAAGTATTATTATTATTTTTAAAAAGTATAAAAGGTGGTAATTTGAAGGAACTGTAGAGAATTGGGCAATTGCATTCATACTTTATATATTCTGTGTTAGCTTTAATTGAATATTTTTTGTGCGTGGTAAACAGACTTTATAAGAAGGAAATCAAAGAAAACTATTACAAAATGTCCATAACAACAAGACTGCAATCTGCAACAACAACCACCACCAAGCAGGTCTTCCTTTGACCAGCCAAAAACTTTAGATATAAACATGCTCCTACTCGAAGAGATGCGCCAAATGAGACAAGAGATGACAAAGAACAAAGATGA
>NW_024805133.1:0-4766 GCF_019175285.1 Sceloporus undulatus
TGCGTGGCGAACACGCACTAAACTGCCGGTCTGTAACCGGCCATTGCTAACAAAGGGGTTCTCCAGACTGCCCCAAAGGGACAGGCTGGAGGTGCTCAGTCTTCCTCCGGAGGGACGCCACAGCTGCCAAACTATGCTGCGTCTCTCCAGACCAAACAGAACCTGGAAAAACTGGGTTCACGATGCAAACGTGGCACCCGGAGGTGTGGACGCAGCACCAGACTTGTGTTGTGCACGCGCACCATGTATGTCCATAGGTGTTAGGGTTTTGTAAATGTGTGCTCCGGAACCCTAAAATTGGCCCAAGGATAGTGCTTCTCACCCGTCTGTCTCGGGCCAGAGTCAGCTAAATTCACAGAGGAATCAAGATAGGTAGAGAAGAAGGGATAACACACTAGGTCATTCAAAACTATCTAACCCCATGACTACAGTCCACATCAAGACATTCTTGACTCAATTAGTGATAAAAGTTGTCTAATACTGAACCCAGTGGTGTACTAGGATTAGACTTCAAGGCCCAAATAATTATATTATTATTATTGAATCTAAGGCCCCACAGTCCAGAGACTCAACCAGAGAGAACTGAATGATGGTGCAGCATTGATCAGACCCAGTATTGCCCGGGCCAGCAAGCAGATAAATGGGTGGTGAAGCGATGGGCATATCACATTGTTGAGTTTCCAAGTAAACATTTTTACATAAGGCCAGTAAAAGTGAACTTCCTTTTGGTCTTTAGTTTATAGTCATGGTGTAAAATTGTATGTGCTGAGAGTATTTTGTTTTCCTTCTCATTTCTCCCCCTCTTTGAGATTCAGATTTGGTTAAGTATTTTGGAATAGTGGTGAAGCAAGGAAATATAAAATGCTGGAAGATATCTTTAAGATAAAGATTCAGTGGAAGCCATAGACTTTCTTGGTGGGATTACTGGATGATATTATGAAGAAAAGTTATGGAAGGATCTTGTTACAACACACACACACACACACACACACACTTATACATATATACATATGTATATGGTTACAACTGTGAGAATTGTCTATGGCCAGAGGTGGTAGGAAGCTGCTACTCCAGTTCAAGATGATTAGCTGATGAATATAATTTGCTGAAATGGCCAAACTGACAGTTCCGATTAAGAAGAAATTGTTGACAAATTTTTAGAAAGGCTGGAAAATGTTTATTTCTTACACATATACTCATTGGGGACAGTTATTGGTTTTAGGTTTCATAAAATGAACTGAGTTTGCTTATACCATAGAAGCCTTGTGTATTAAAAGGAGTGTACTAATAGGGAAGCATACCCATTGGTTTGAGTGGGGAGGAGTCAGAAGTGTAAGGGCTGAAACAGATGGTCTGGTAAAGCCGGCTTCTAGCTGGTCTGTGGGCATGGTGTTTAGATGCCACCTCACCTACCACCACCCCCAGAGCCAGCAAAAAACTGGCTGTAGAGATAATGGGGTGGCTTTTTATTGCCACAAATAGGAGCATATTTTTTCTGCTCCTATTTGGGGTGGAAGCTGGCTGGATTGGGCCTACATATCTGTTTGTCACAGCCCCGATCCAGCCTACACGGTGCAACTCCAAGCTGCCCTGTTTGGAGCCATCTGTTTCAGCCCTAAGTTTTTGTTCTATATGTCATGGTAGGATTTCTTTTCATCTGTTTGTAGTTTTCCTATGGTAATTTTCAGACTCTCTATCTCTCTCTCCCTCTTCCTCTGTGTGTGTATGTTTGCATTTGTGCTTGTTGTTGTGTTATTTGTGTTTAATAAAAATGATTTATATATATATAAAGGTTTGGTTAAACTTTTTATTTTGTTATGTTTGCTCAAGCATGCCAGAAATATAGATGCAAACAAAGCATGGGATAACAATGAATGGCTAGAGATAGAGATGAATATTGTTGTGTGCTTCACAACTGGAGTCATACACATGGCTGTCTAAAGCCAGAAACAGATTGGTCAAAAGTGCTGCCTTTGCGCTAATCTGGGGGCATGGTGTACAGATGACCCATGCCCCCCGATTGGGCCAAAACCATGCCACAACTGCCTAAGGCAGCCCAAACCCATCTGCAAAGCGAGCACAAAAAAACACTCCTTGCCAAAGGTCCATTGTGGACTGTGTGACGTCTAGTTGCTGCAGTCCTGCACTGAATGGGGAGTGAATGGGACTGGAGCAGCTGGAGGCCACTCCCAGCTGCTAGTCTGCTTGACCCCTAAATTGGAGTGGTAGGCCTTTCATTCCATATTGAAACCTAAACAGTTATGAATGGACAGAAGTTAAAATGGGTGGTGGAGCATGGGCATGCAAGCAGAACCGACTCCAGACATCCTTGCACACCCACTGGATCTGGCTGCAAAGTTCGTTGAACCGGGAACCCTGATAAGGCACAAAATTGATCATGGGAGCCTTGTATTCATATGAACATAGTTATGAAGTTCCCCTCAGACTTTCATGCTCAACGCACAAAGGGCTAGCTGACTTCTCAGTGCTTGAAGACATTTGAGGCAGGTGTTATATGCATGGTCATATCACCAGTTTTCTCCCTCCATGTGCTCAGATGAATGTCTGAATCGGGCTGTTTGAACCACTGCTGAGACTTAGGCCTCATCTGCACTGTAGAAATAATACAGTTTGACATGACTTTAATTGCCAATGCTATGGAACCCTGGGATTTGTAGTCTGTTGAGGCAGCAGAGTTCTCTGACAGAGAAAGCTAAATATCTCACAAAATTATGATTAATAGCAACAAAAACAGTATGATTAATAACAACAAAAACAGGAAGGAAATGACAAAGAATATTAGAGGTGATATCAAAGAGAAGTGTAATTTTGACAAGAGATTATTATAGGCCTGTTAATCATATCTCATGTTTGTTCTGCGTGGTTTTTAGGATGTATTGAAATAACATTATAAATATATAAGACAGATGGGATGACTGATTATACAAATATAAAATTTAACCCCCCCCCCCCCCCTACAAATCCAGGAATTACATAGCACTGAGCCATGACAGGTAAAGTGGAGTCAAATTGCATTGCAGTGGGGTCTCCTTAACCATGGGGTTATCATCCATGGATTTAAGCATCCACAGATGGCAAGCCCCATTGTCCCCAGTGGTGGCATGTGCACATGGCCACACTATCAAGCCTATACATGTCATGCCACCATTAGGGACAACAGGAGATCTCACATTTTTGGTAACTACAAAGGGGATCCAGACAGATCCCCCGCAGATACCAAGGTCCAACTGTATTTCTTCAGTGCAGATGTAGCCCTTGTTAAAAATGCTGGCTAAAGTTATGCAGTGACTTTCGTGACTGAGTGAGAATTTTAACTCATGCTTCTCCAGGATAATTCTAATACTCAAGCCACTTGTAATTTATCAATAATACTTGTCTTTTCAATATTATTTTTCATGTAATCTAACACAAGTAAATGTGTGTCCGTGGTTCAGTCTCTAGCATATCCATTTAAAATGGTTAACCAGGTGGGAAAGACTCTGCCTGAGATCCTGGAGACTGTGTGTGACAAACTGACTTACAAACCAGCCAATCAGAAGCCAGAGACCCACTAGCCAATCAGGTGCTGGCTGAAGAGTTTAAAGATTCCGCTTGGCAGTTGGATTGTGTCAGTTAGGGTTTGAAATCCTGAGAGATGAAGCTGGAGTTCAGTGGGGGAGATAGGATTAGAGACTGAGGGAACATTATTTTGATAATAGACCAAGGAAGGGTCTGTTAGGTCCAGAGAGGGACAGTATTAGTTCTGGAGAGTCTAGAGAGGAGAGACTCAGTGTAGACAGACTCAGAAAGAGGGGTTTGGATTACATAATTTCTTGGGTGATAGTATAGCCTGTGTGGCTGAGTTATTATTAGAAAGTTAAAACCAGACTTGTATATATGCAACAAAAGAAGACATAGGTGGGTTATAAACCGCCATAAAGTACGCGCTCCGCATGTACTAGGGTTAGGAAGGGCCGTATTAGGGTTAGGAAGGTTCTTACCTTCCTCATGGCCCTTCCTTCCAGTATGCGCGGAGCGCGGACTTTATGGCGGCGCCCATCCACATGGGCGCCGCCATTTTTACGTCTTGGACGCTGTGCGTCCAGACGTGTCGCGGTGGAAGTGACGCTGTGAGGGCACGCTCCGCCCCTTGCGGCGCCACTTCTGTGTTTCGAAAAGGAGCGCCATTTCAGCGCTCCTTTTTCGCTGCGCGGGGAAGCCTCGCGGTCTGGCTGCCGGGGCTTCCCTATGCAGCGAATGGCGGCGGCGGGAAAACGGCCCCTTGAGGGCTGTTTCTAACTCGCCATAGTAACAAATTCATGTTAAAGTTACCTTTGCCTATTCTGTGTTAAAATAAACTTTTATTATTGTTTAACTATCCACTTGGCCTGTGATTTAACATCCATCCACGCTACTGACCTTTAAAAAACCCACAGGGGTGTTGGGTCACAAAGAAGGAAAGAATTGTGAAGTGGTGTGGAAACGTTAAAATGAGGTGGTGGGGAAACGTTAAAATGGTTAACCAGTTGGGAAAGACTCTGCCTGAGTTCCTGGAGACTGGTGAGCCACCACTCCTCAGGGGAGAGAACACTCTGTAGAAAGACCGTTGCATATATCTGTGTATGTACCTAGATTGGGATTGCAGCCTATGGGGAAACATATGCCACTCCTTCTTTGTATACATGTTTATTTTCTCTTGAACCAGCTCAACCCATATTGCTGCCCGAGGCAGAGCAGCACCCAAGAATATAGTACCCAAAATCAAC
>NW_024805134.1:0-4765 GCF_019175285.1 Sceloporus undulatus
TCACTGTGGAGGTATGGTGTTTCAATGATGCATGCGTCCTAAGAGTCCAGAAGTCACACCAAAGCCAAGCTCCAGCCCTAAGGATTGGAGTGTGGCTTTGGTGTGGCTTCTGGACTCTTAGGATGCATGCATCATTGAAACACCATACCTCCACTGTGACTCGAAGCAGCTTTATTTTGGCTGTCTGTAACAGGCCATTGGAAAACAAAAAACAAAAAACATGAAAAACCTTTTTTCCTGGAAACTGGCAACTGCACGCCGCGGCTCCAATCCAGCATCCCCCCCCCCAAAAAAGTGGCAAAAGTGCTGTTCCTTTTTGTGCCTGAAAAAACGCTGCCCTTTCCATTGCTGCCATGGCTTTTCGGTGCTCCTGTGGTGTGCAGCATCTAAACACAGCACTGCCAAAGCGCCGAAAAGCTGCCCCCCCCCCCATATGGGCAGCAGGGCAGCATGATGCTGATTTCTGACTTGTAGGCATTGGGGCAAGTGGCATCCCTACGGCGTGTCCCCACTCTGCTGGGAAGCCAGCATATTGTGCTGCTCTGTACCGGCCCTCAGTCATCTCTGGTCAGTATGTTTAACTGTAAAGCTGCCTTTGCACTTTCTTTCTTGACTTTCTTCAATAATCATCCCAGGTATTTGCTATTTTTTGCTAGTAGAATGATACCATCTGCATAACTTAAACTGTTGATGTTTCTTCCTCCAGTTTTCATGCCTCCTTTCTCTGAGTCTAATCTTGCTTTCAGTCTAATCTACATCTGAGGAAGTAGACTGAAGTCTACAAAAGGTCATGCTGTCAACTTCTTTCCTTCAGTTAGTCTCAAAGGTGCTACAAGATCTCTCTACTACATTCTGATGGGAAATTAATGAATGGTCCTGTAGTTATTACCACCCCTGGTGTCACTTTATGTGGGGATTTCTCGTATATTGAGCATTTCCAATCTGTGAGCCATTATTTTGCTTTTCTATATTTGTTGACACATTTTAATTAGAACTACATTAGATTATTTCTCTTCAGCTTGAAGCACCTCTACTGGTATGTCATCAGTTACTCATGATTTATTTCTTCCAAGTGCTCTGAGTGCAGCTTCCACTCCACTTTCTTAGGCTGGAGATTTATCTTCACATGGTGCTTCCTTGAATGAATCTGGCACCCTTTCCTCTTCTTTATTTAGTTGTTCCTTGCATTGTTTCTAAGGACAATTACCTGTAAAGAATAACTAGACTCAAACACTTAAGAATGCACCAGTTCTGATTTGCTGCATACAACCATCACACAACAGCAATCTGTACATCAAGTTGAGAGACCAAGAATTCTTCTTTAAGAATCTATCTTTCTATGGATTGCAACAAGAAGATTCAGTCCAAGGACATGCTTTATAGTCAACTAATGTTCTGTCTTCATACTTTTTCACTTCTTTAAAGTTGCAGGAGTAATATTTAATTTATGATAGCTCATGAAATCTGCAAGCACTTTAAAGCAATCAGGCATGATAGATGGAAAAGCAAAGGAGTTTGTTCACAAGATAATTTGAATAAGGTGCCTGTTCTAGATGGTGTTACACACCATGCTTTAAATATCACGTTTGCAGCTTGGGACATATCTTGGACCTGGCATTGCTTCTGGTATTGCTTCAGAGCCAACATGTTTTAGTAGTTTGAGCAATTGGAAGACAAGGATCTGAATGCCTGCTGGGCCATGAAAACCCACTGGGTGACCTTGGGTAGATCATATTTTCTCAGACTCAGAGAAAGGCAAAGGCAAATCCCCTCTGAATAAATCTTGCCAAGAAAACCCCATGACAGGATCACCTTAGGATCAGCATAAATTGGAAATGGCTTGAAGACACCCAACAACAGCAACAATTGATGTTTGTTTATTTAAATAATATTGCACCTTTCTCCCAGTATGAGACCCAAGGTAGCTTGCAACAAATTAAAACAATGTACAATGAAAACTATTTGATGCAAATGTTTTTTTAAAAAAATAAATAAACAATTCTCTGAAATACAACAAGTTAAAAGAGTTTTAAAACACACCAAAACAGTAAAATCGATAAAAGCATAACACACCATTTAAGAGACCTTACAGTATGGCATAGTGGTTTGAGTATTGGACAATGACCCTGGAGGCCAGGGCTTGATTTCTAGCTCAGCCATGAAACTCACTGGGTGACCTTGGGCAAGTCACACTCTATCAGCTTCAGAGGATGACAATGGCAACCTCCCTCTGAAAAAAACTGCAAAGAAAAATCCATGATAGGTTTGCCTTAGGGTTACCATAAGCAAGAAATGAATTGTAGGCACACAACACACACACACAGAGTAAGATAAGAGCCAAACCTTTGCCTAAATAATGAAGGTATTTGCCTATTAGGGGAAAAGAAGCAGACAGGAAGTCAACTACATCTGCCTTGGAAGAGAATTCCACAACTCAGAACAGCCACCAAGAAGTTTATTTCCTTTGTCCTCATCAAAGGCACCTGCGGTGATGGCAGAACAGAGGAAGAAACCTCCCCTAAAGATCTTTAAAGGCAGGCAGACAGGCTCACATTAATAGTGGTGGGCATGTTAAAGCTGTCAGGCATGTTTATGTTGAGAGCCATGGGAAAATGAATGCATTTTCCTCACCTTTAAACAATATACAAACTGAATCTTGTGGACTTGGCTACTATCTTGCATGTCCTGGAAACCTTCACTTGGGTACGGTACAGACTGCCCAAATGCGGCATACTCCCACCAATACTAGAGTTAGGGAGCGCGCACCAACTGCACACTCCCTAACCCTAGTTTGTGTGCAGGGTGCCATCATTACGTGGCACCATCCAAACGGTGTGCATAATGATGATGTCATACATGTGCTGGGTCCAAATGGCGTGGTGCACATGTGATGTCTCCACGCCACCCCAGTCCACTTATGGCGGCCTGGTGGAGACGTGGGAAGGAACTCAGAAACGGAGCTCCTTTCGGGCCCACACATTGTTGGCGCATGATGCAGAGGAGAAAGGGGCTGCAGTGTCCACCCCTTTCTCCTCTTTAGTGCCGGGGAATTTGCGCCGGGCATTTTGCCACTTCTCTTTGGCCTGGAAAAACAGTAGATTGGGGCCACAGGGCTGCCAGTGAGGCTGCCCTGGCCCCAATCCACTGTGAAAAGGGGCGGGTGCAGGCCGCGCCTTGGTTACCTTAATGGGCAGTGGTAGTATCCGACAGAGCAGGAGTACGGGGCAGACCTATTTTCTGGTCTCTCAGTGGACAGAACCAGGTCTAATGGTTTGAAGTTAAAGAACAGTAGATTTCAATTGAACATTAGAAGGAACATGTAGACAGTAAGACCAGTTTGGCAATGAAACCAATTGCCTAGTGAGATGGTGGGATCTCCTTCTCTGGATATCTTCAAAAAGACATTAGACTGCTACCTGCTGGAGAAGCTTCAGTTGGTGGTCCTGCATTGAGTAGGCATTTGGATTCAATGGCCCATGAGGCCCCCTCCAGCTCTATAATTCTAGGCTCATTGACACACCCTGGCAGATTCACCTTGCAATAGGCATCACTATTTCAAACACTGCTGGACAGCTGGGTCTTACAAACATATATGAGCTTCTCACAGTTGCCCTGAAGCAAAGCTAGATACAGAACATGGTAAAATTAAAATGGCAGATGACTCCAGCAACTCTGGATAGTTTGGAGTGCCAATGTTTTTCTCCCAAGAGAAATCCACATTCACCAGTGGGCACTTCTGGAACCCCAGCAATTACACATGGATGCCAGATGCTGATTCTAACCTTGGGACTCCCCTTGAAAATACTTTAGAAACTTCAACTGATCTAGCATGAGTCAGCACTGTTTGGAGCTCCTTCAAGGTTTTCTAAACCTCTAAATTCAGGGTACTTGTTTCTCTCTTAAGCAGACGTAGCCCTCCAGATGTTGTTGACTGACAGTTTCCACCATCATTCCTCACCATTGGCCATGCTGGAAGGCCACACATTCTGCAGTTTGGCTTTCCAGCTCTAGTAGCTAGAATCAAGGATACTTAATGAAAGGCTTGTCTTGCATATTCTACTCCGTCTCTCATGAATGTAGCTAAACAGGAACATACTGGCTTCATAGGCCACTAGTATCAGTAATGAGATTCCCCTGTTCCACCAGCTCCACCAGCTGGTAGTCTATTTCCAAGCACAATTTAAAGTGTTGTTATGTCCTATAAACCTATATATGGCTTAGGTCTAGGTTATCTAACAGATTATCCCTCTCCCTGTGAGCCTGTCCAGAACCTGAGATCTTCAGAAGAGGTCATTCTTTCAATCCTGATATCTTTGTAGATACAGTTGGTGGGTACATGAGATAGGGTCTTCTCAGTGGCTGCCCCTAGATTTTGGAACTCCCTGCCTAGAAAGGTTAGAATGGACCCTCCCTGCTGTCCTTCCATGAACGGGTTTTTCTTTTACCCAGACAGGCTTTTAAAATTAAAGACTTTTAAGGAAAGGGCTGTAAGAGGCTGCTGCATTATTTTAAATCAGGGGTAGGCAACCTGCGGCCCGCGGGCCGGATGCAGCCCGGGAAGGCCTTGGGACCGGCCCCAGCCTGGTCCTGCTGCCGATTGCCACCGGGGCCTTTGGGGGGCAATTGTCTATAGAAGCCTCAGAAACATGCATTTATATTAATATTTTTTTTAAAATCAGCAAATTTTTTCGCATGTCCTCCATTTTTTAAAAAAAAGTATCTTCCATTTGAAAATTTTGTCCTACATTTGTCCTGGTTTATTTAT
>NW_024805135.1:0-4760 GCF_019175285.1 Sceloporus undulatus
AAGCTCTCCTCTCTGACTTCCATCAACTTCACCATCTCTTATACACACACTCCAGTCCAATCCACACCAATCTGCATGTGAGCTGTATAGTGTATTGGTTGGGAGTCATCTTCTGCTGCCAAACAGCATGAAGCGTCCTCTGCAGTTAGCTTGCATCATGCCTTGGACTCTGACTCAGGACTCTATGGCAGTCTCACAGGATATGATTCCACCTGTCAATCAAAGTATTTTTTCACATGTTTAATGGAATATTATTTCAACAGTCCTTTGACTATCTGCTTCCACTGATTCCCTCACGGCAGTCCCCATTCAGTCTCTTCTTTGCTAGCTCCTATGAGTAAGGATACAATCATTATATGGATTTGGGGGCATCCAGAACACGGTCATGCTTGGGTCACTCAAACCAACTTTATTAATCTAATCTGAAATAGGGAGGGGTGAATGTGGGGCTAAATCTTGGGGTAACATCTTCTATTAACACTGAGATTGTCTTGTCTGTCATTTTCCTTGTTTACAGAATCACTTGTCAGTCATGAGAGAATCCACACAAGAAAGAAGTCACATAAATGTCAGCATTGTGGGAAAAATTTTGCTTACAAGTCAGTCCTAGTGGCACATGAGAGAGTCCACACAGGAGAGAAGCCACACAAATGCCAGACTTGTGGGAAATGTTTTGCCTACAAGTCAGTCCTTGTCATGCATCGAAAAGTCCACACTGGGGAGAAACCATACAAATGCCAGTGTTGTGGGAAATGTTTTCCTCAGAAGTCAAGCCTAGTGACACATAAGAGAGGCCACACAGGAGAGAAACCGTACAAATGCCAACATTGTGGGAAATGTTTTTCTTTGAAGGCAGTCTTAGTGAGACATCAGAGAATCCACACAGGAGAGAAGCCATACAAATGCCAGCATTGTGGGAAATGTTTCTCTCAGACGTCAAGCCTAGTGACACATAAGAGAGGCCACACAGGAGAGAAGCCGTACAAATGCCAGCATTGTGGGAAATGTTTTTCTTTGAAGGCAGTCTTAGTGAGACATCAGAGAATCCACACAGGAGAGAAGCCATACAAATGCCAGCATTGTGGGAAATGTTTCTCTCAGACGTCAAGCCTAGTGACACATAAGAGAGGCCACACAGGAGAGAAGCCGTACAAATGCCAGCATTGTGGGAAATGTTATTCTCAGAGGTCAAACCTAGTGAGACACAAGAGAATCCACACAAGAGAGAAGCCACACAAATCCCAGTAGTGAATTAACATTATTTTTTGTCAATAATGAATACAAAAAATATATTTTTAATCCAGTGGTGCCAAGAAAAGGCCCTTGTGATTTTGTTTGTAAGCTTTGTTTGTCGATATGTCTGTTTGTGTTCTAAAGTTGTATTTTGTTATTTTTAGGTTTTAATTGCTAATAGTATAGATAATTACTTTGGGTTGTAAATTTAGCTGGGGATTATCAGTTGTGGTATAGGTTAGGTAGTTCGGGGGCTGGGGTTTGTTATAGATGTGTAGAATAGTTATGGGAATGATAGCTTTTGCAATGTGGGGGATGTTGGCTGAAGAAAGTTGGGGGCAGGTATTGATAGAAAGGGGTCTAGTTTGTGGGAATGGCAAAGGGGGCCTTGTTAATTGTGGGGCAGAGACTGTGGGAATTGGAGGTGAGGGCTAGGATTGGAAGAGGGTGGAGTTTTTGATGTTGGGGTTTTAATGTACTATTTGCTTGGCGTGGGCAGTTCTGGCTTAAACACTGGATTTCTATGTGTTCTCAATAAAGTTCTTTGCTATTTCAAACACTGGACTCTTTGATGCACAGAAGTTCTGAATTTGCGCGAAACTGACCTTTTCTTCTCTCCTCAGTCCTCAGCTCCATTCCCAGCCATGAGAACATAAGAGGCAAACACACACACACACGAACATACAGGATACACAGAGAGAACTATATTTCCAAAGCAGAGGCTTTCTTTCCTGCCTTTCCCTCCCGAGTCCAGCTCTCCACCTTGGGCTCCGTTGTGGTCTCCTCAAAGGAAGGAAGGGGAGGCCGCTGAACCTGCAGAGCATAACTTCCTTTCCTGCAAAGGCCTCCAGCGGAATAAGCAGCAGCATCTAGGCCCTGGCAATCCCTGCGCATGCTGAGGAGGCACATCAAGGGGGATGTTGAGGTTGCCCAGGACTAAAAGCCTAGGCGAATCCAGCAGCAGCACAAAGACCAGTTGTGTTAGCTCCGCTGGGGAATCTGTTAAAGAACGGGGCGGACAGTAAACCCACAGACTCCCCAGAGTTTCCCTAGTCTTTAAGCTGAAATAAATACATTCGATGTGGTCCATCATAGGGATAGGTATCCTGGCCAAAGCAAGATTTTCTTTATGGACCAAAGCGACGTCCCCTTGCGTGCTCACTGATGGAGAATCCTGCTGGTAAGGCCTGAGTCCAGGTGGCAGAGCTATCATCACCCAGCCAGGTCTCCGTGAAACAAGACAGGTCAGCCTCTTCGTCCAGAAGGAGATCCTGGACTATCTGTGTTTTAGTTTTGACTGACCTGGCATTACACAAGAGCAGGGAAAGGTTCTGTGGTTGGTTTGGTATGCTCTCCAGCCCTTTTGGGATAGCAGGGTGAATGAAAGGGGAGAGGGATATATGTCAGGGTCCTAATTGCAGACCCTCTTGCAACACAAAAGGAAGGACTGTACTTTGAAAAAGGAATAGCTTTTATTGAAGAAGATACATGTAATAGAAGTGACTTTTTTGTCAGGAATGAAAGAAAGTATGGATATATCACTTTTATAACCATATCAACCTCTCCCCATTAACCAATAAAGCTAATTAACTGGATAGCCCTTTCCTGCGCAATGTCCTCCCAGCCAGGATTCTGGCAGCATTTCTAAAAACAATTAAGCTCTCATGTGCCTTCTTTCAACCACTGCACCTGTGGCTTTCGACCACAGAACTCAGCTGCACAACAGTTTTAACTATATATATATATATATATATATATATAATAAACCCCATCAATCCCAATCTAATATGATACCATATAATATAATAAGCATAAACACATAACAACATAATACAATATAACGATACCAATAACTATGTTCCCCCTCCTTTTCCAGAGACCAGTCTTTTAAACTCCAGCCTCTGTTAGAAGGTGATTCCCACACATTCCAGTCCTAGCAAACAAGGACATTCTTTAGCCAGGATCTCTCTACCTCTTTCTAGTATCTTCTATTAAAGCACATATTAAAACATATTATTTTAACCCACTATAAATCCCATCTATCTTAACTCTAATCTAAACCTATAACCTTTATGGCATAAATCCCAAATGAATAAATGCATGAATAAAGCTATTCATGACATATTGTGATTTCAGGCTGGTGCTCCTTCCCTGAATGAGACTTGCCCATTGCGACCTCAGGCTGATGCTTCTTGCCTGAAACACTGAGACTGGCCCACTGTGACTTCAGTCTGATGCTCCTTGAATGAAGGATTGAGAGGGTACTATTGTGACTTCAGGATGGTGCTCTTTACCTGAACGATTGAGACTGGCCCATTGCATGTCAGAAACAGTGTATAAGGGTTCTGTCATAAAGAGTAAAATATTAGGGTTTGGTTATTAAAGTAGGAGTTGTAGTTCATAGCAGGTAGTGTAGAGTGATGGGTTATAGAGAGCATGTAGGGGGAAATGTTAGAAGGACAGATCGAGTGGCTTTTAGATGAAGGAGGGCGTTTGGAGAGGGATCGGGTTGCAGCTGTAGATGGTTATCAAGGAGGAGTGAGGCTGGCTTGGGAACACCGCTCTTCAAGGTGAGGCTGTCTGGGAGAAGGGAAGGGAAGTATAGACAACCTTGGTATCTATGCAGCCTCCGCTTGTGTTGCTTTAGCTTGGGAATTGGGGGCTGGCTTAGGGAGGGGTTGAACAAGGTCCTTTGGACTTCAGACTTTGCAAAAAGGTGTTAATGGATGTTTCTGCCTGGATTCATCAATAAAGCTGCTTTTGTTTCAAATGAGTTTTATTTTTTGAGCACAGGACTGACTCCAGATCTCACCGTTTGCAAAGTCTCACAGTTTTAACTCCAATGGAGACCCAGGAACAAGAAGAGTTCTTGGAGAACCCGGTGGTTCTGGAGATCCCGGTGGTGGAGGAGCAGGTGCCTTCTTCAGAGGAACTAGGTGCCAAGCCCAAGGCTGGGAAACCTCATGAA
This sequence comes from Sceloporus undulatus, assembly GCF_019175285.1. Classification (NCBI taxonomy): domain Eukaryota; kingdom Metazoa; phylum Chordata; class Lepidosauria; order Squamata; family Phrynosomatidae; genus Sceloporus; species Sceloporus undulatus. The sequence goes on from NW_024805135.1 coordinate 4,202, forward strand.
GCTCACACCATCCAGGCCTCCACTGGAGGATTTGGGTTTCCGGCCCCAGACTGGGGAAAGGAAGGCTGTCGGGGGCCAGAGTGACATCCTGGGACCTGGCAGTGGGGGAGTCCCTTGATACCTGCCTCAGGACAGAAGAACTCCAGGTACAAGTTTATTGAATGGAGGAAGACAGAAAGGAAATAAAGGACCGTATGAAGTGGATGGTGTCCAAGTTAAAGATGTAAGACAAAAGATGTAAGACAAAGTTAAAGAACCCAGGAATGGTGTTTTAAAACAAGCTAAAGAACTAAACAAGATGGTTCCGCTTAGAGCCTTGATGTGAAGGAGGGATTTGGCAACTGAGACGAGGAAAGGCTGAGGAATTTGGAAGCTGAAGCGGGGAGATGTTCAGGTGTGTCGAACTGTGACCAGGAAGTTGCTTTTTCTCCTGAGTGGCAATAAAGAGGAACTGACAGGACAATGGACTAATTTGAACAGAACGACCTGCCTTTGAACATTGTGGACTGTTTGAACAGCTGTCTCCTCCCGAAAAGAAGAAGTTGAGTAATGGGCTGCA
>NW_024805136.1:0-4759 GCF_019175285.1 Sceloporus undulatus
TGTTAGAGAAAAAGATCTTTGGGATGATTGATGTCTCGTGCTGCCAGTGGTTCTGAACTGGTACCAACTGGAACAGATGCAGTCTTCTCAGCTACTCAGTATCAAAGTAACTTCCACACAGATTTTCACTCAAATGAGGGTTTATTAACTTTGTTGCTATTTACACTTTACAGCAGGCTACTATACATCTATACTCTTTCAGAGTCCATGCTAGAAGCTTGAATGTGACATCAGTCTTTGTTCTCTCAAATGATCAACCTTCCCACCAAGTGGACACACCTCTTTCCCATGAAGTCACCATGCTACACAGGAGCATAACAATAATACATTTGTTGATATTATGTCTCAGCACATGTCCTTGAAGACTTGCTCTTCCAGGCCTAGACTTTCTGGCCTTCAACAGGAACCATTTTAAACCTTAGTTAACCATTGCCACATCTGAACATTTTCAATACAATTTAGAAATATATTTTAACATGCCCCTCCAAAATGTACAGATGTGCAATAACATAGTGTATTTACATTTACATCTTTGTGAAGTTAAGGAACCATACCAATTGCACAAGAAAGTTGTTCATGTCTTTCTCCAGAAAGTGCTTTTGTTAAAACATCAGCCAAGTTATCCTTTGTGTCAATATATTCTAGCTTTAGGATACCGTTCTGAACTAACTCTCTTACATTCTGGTACCTTACTCCAATGTACTTAGTTCTGCACTTCAAATTCTCAGCCTCAGCCATCCCAATGCAGGATTGTGAATCCTCAAAAACCAAAGTAGGCTCAGTGCAATTTTCTCCCAGATCACTCAACAACTGTCTAATCCAAACCACTTCTCCAGACAAATCAGACAATGCAGCAAATTCTGCTTCTGAATTACTAAGTGCTACACAATTCTGTTTTCTACTTCTCCAAACAACTGGACTACCTGCAAACTTAATCACAAGTCCTGTTATTGACTTCTTTTCTGCCTCACTTGCAAAAGAACTATCTGCATAACACACTAGATTCTCTTCACTCCCTTGAAACACAAGCTTCTTGTTCTTGCTACCTTTCAAATACCTCAAAACATGCTTCACAGCCATCCAATCATCCCCCTTTGGACTATTTGCACTTCTGCTCAATAAACCAACTGCAAAAGAAATATCAGGCCGTGTATTGTTGGCAATGAACAACAAACTACCAATTACACTTCTGTACAACTCAGGATTATCAAACAATTCAGCAGACTCTGCACTGGCATAACCAGGAGTCATTGGGCTTTTCACAGGCTTTGCATCCTGCAATCCACACTTCTCAATCAGCCCCTCAATCTTTTTCTTCTGACTCAACAGACATCTGCCATCATCTGTCCACTCTACCTCTATCCCTAGGTAAGCTTTCAGATTCCCCAAGTCCTTCAACGCAAACTTCTGAGACAATTCCTTTTGTATCTCTTGCACTTCTTGTTCTGAATTAACTGTTACACAAAGATCATCCACATAAATCACAAGAACTACCCCTCCTCTAGTGTAAACACAAGCATCTGCAACACTTCGTTTAAACCCAAGCCTTTCAAGCTCTGCATGAATACACTGATTCCAGCAACGTGCACTTTGCTTCAAGCCATACAACGCTTTGTTTAACTTACACACTTTCGTCTCAGTATTACTACCAAAACCAGGAGGTTGTTCCATGTAAATCTCCTCCTCAAGCTTAGCATTCAGGTAAGCCGTCTCAAAATCAAAATGCCTTACCACTTTTCCTTGCCTCACAGCTAATGCAAGCACTAATCTCAAACTTTCTGGCTTTGCAGTAGGTGAGAAAGTTTTGTCAAAATTCTCAAACCTTTGCTGTGTAAACCCTTTAGCCACTAACCTGGCTTTGTACTTTTGACTACTATCAGGCATTTCCTTCTTCTTGTAGACCCACTTGCAACCCACAACCTTGTGGTCTTTAGGCCTGTCAACAATATCAAAAACCTGCTTCTCAATTAGAGACAAGAACTCTTGGTCCATAGCAGAAAACCACTTTTCTTTCTCCTCCTTAGGAAAACTTTGCAATTCTTCAAAACTCTCAGGCTCATCAGCCACTGCACAACAAGCAGTTGCAGTCTGAACAACAAATCTCTCAGGAGGCTTTCTCACTCTCTGAGTCCTCCTAGGAATCAACACCTTTGTTCTACCTCTCTCATCCTCACTTTCTGAACTAGTTTGCACCTCAGTGTCCCTCTTTGACACAACTTCAAACTGACTTGTGGTGATGGGTGTGTGTAATGTTGGCTGTGTTTGAGTGTGTTGTGAAGTACTGGGTTTCTCCTCCTCTGGAGACATTGTGGACATTGTGGGCTGTCTTACCCCTCCATTTCCAGTACTTTGCCCCAGTCGCAGAAACACTTCCTGATTGGAATGCAATCTCTCCCAGCCAGAATGTTTCTCAAAATTGGCACTTCTGGACAACAAAATTCTGCCATGACCCTGGTAAAATTTATAACTGTTGCCAGAATAACCCACAAACATCAACCTCTTCCATTTATGTTCACCCTTCTTTCTGAATTTTGCTGGCACAAACACATTTGCATATTGCCCAAACACCCTCAGGTATTTTAAATTTGGTGGTCTACCATGTAGCATCTGATAAGGTGTTTGCTTCACAGCTGAATTCCACACCCTATTTGCTATATGGTTAGCCATTAAAACTGCTTCACCCCAAAATTTTTCAGATACATTAGCATCCAATAACATACAGTCTTTCATCTGCTTTAAAACACCAATACGTCTCTCTGCCAACCCATCTTCCTGTGGAACTGCAGGATTAGTGGTGTTGTGACGTATGCCTTTCTTCTGCAACCAATTCTTTAGGTCAGAAGATAAAAATTCACCTCCTCGGTCAGTGACCAAAGAACCCACTTTATAGTCAAATTGGCGCTCTATTTGATTCACCCAGTCTTTGAAGACTTCAGCAACCTCGCTTTTCTCCTTCAAAACTTTCACATAGGAGTACCTTGTGTGCCTGTCTACAATTACTAGAAAATACTGACTTCCCCCAACAGTTTTAGTTAAAGGCCCAGCCAGATCAGCATGCACCACCTCAAACGGCCTTTTGGTGACACATTTTGTTTGCTTGGCCACTGGAAAAGCTTTCAATTTGATCTTACTGCAAACAGAACAATCAAGATGATTAGGACAAGAATTCATTTTGAACTCAGGACAAACCTCTTCCAACTTTTCTAAATTTGAAAACCCTATATGACCAAACACTCTGTGAAAATAATGTGCACAATTTGCATGTAAAGGCACATTATTGACACTGGCACACTTAGCTTTGTCAAGCATAAAGTACAATTTGTTTTTCTTTTGTGCTTTTGCACAGACCTTGTTCCCTTTGCTAATTATGCATTTATCCCCTTCAAATTTCAAAGCATAACCATCTGTTGTTAATGCAGACACACTAACAAGACAATTCTGCAATTTGGGAACACACAAAACATTTTCAAAATCTTCCCCAAAACTAGGAACATGCACAGTACCCATATGTTTTACCTCTCTGGGAACTCCATCAGCCATTGCAACAGACTGAACATTTGACACAGACTTAGATTTCAGGAACTTATTGTCATTACACATATGGTTAGAAGCCCCAGAATCCAGCATCCAGACTGAATTCACTGTGGCTGCATGATGGGCTTTGCAGTCATTGTCCCCAGCCACAACTGCCGCTCCACTCCTGGAACTAGCACCTTTTCCCTGCTTCTTCTTCGATGCTGCAAACTTCCAACAGTTCTTTTGGACGTGCCCTGGCTTCTTACAGTAGAAACAAGACTTGGACACTGCAGCCTTCTCCTGCAGGCAATTCTCCACAACCTCCAGTGGGTTGAAGACCTTTGGTATCTGTCGCTGCTGCCTCTGCAGCCCTTCAGACTTCCGTCGCTGGCTCTCCTCCAAGACACGCGCCGACACCAACTCAGCAGTCATCTGGTCTTCAGCCATCCCTTGAAAGCTATGCAATATGTGCTCAAAGTCTTGGGACAAACTCCCAAGCAAGATGTACGCCTTTTGCTCCTCCGGCAAGGTGACACCTCTCAGCTGCACTTGTGCAAACAGGTCATGCATTTCCTCCAAATGCTTCTCAGGATCCTGATTACTTTGCATCTTACAGGCACATAACCTTTTGCAGCAGAGCATCCTGGACAAGGCAGTGCTACTCTCATGCACATTCTTCAAAGTGTCCCAGACAGCTTTAGCACTAGTCTTGAGCCTCACATGATTAATCTGGTTAGGCTCAACAGTGAGTAAAATTGTAGCTCGTGCCCTTGAATCATCAGCACGTGTAGCATCAGTAGGACCTTGTTCCACCACACGCCAGAGACCCTCACGGACCAACAGCGCTTCTGTGTAAACAGCCCAAGAGCTGTAATTGTTGTTGTTTAGCTTGGGAAATCTTGCTGCCGCCTCCATGACTCAAAGCAAACGGCAAAACAGCCAAGAGTCCCAGCAAAATGTCCAACAAACACTGTTATCTTCCCATTTGCCTCCCGGCACAGGACAGATGAACAACACAGAGCAAACTTACAGCTGGAAGAAAAACTCCACAGCAGACTCTCAGTGGAACAGGAACATCAGCAACAGCAGACCCTCCAGAAGACCATCTCAGCACACCAGCTTGGCAACCATCCTGGGAACCATCCTCAGGCAAACCATCTCGGCAACCATCTCGGCAACCATCCTCTGCTACCACTTGTTAGAGAAAAAGATCTTTGGGATGATTGATGTCTCGTGCTGCCAG
>NW_024805137.1:0-4759 GCF_019175285.1 Sceloporus undulatus
TTGTTAGAGAAAAAGATCTTTGGGATGGGTGATGTCTCGTTCTGCCGGTGGTTCTGAACTGGTACCAACTGGAACAGATGCAGTCTTCTCAGCTACTCAATATCAAAGTAACTTCCACACAGATTTTCACTCAAATGAGGGTTTATTAACTTTGTTGCTATTTACACTTTACAGCAAGCTACTATACATCTATTCTCTTTCAGAGTCCATGCTAGAAGCTTGAATGTGACATCAGTCTTTGTTCTCTCAAAAGATCAACCTTCCCACCAAGTGGACACACCTCTTTCCCATGAAGTCACCATGCTACACAGGAGCATAACAATAATACATTTGTTGATATTATGTCTCAGCACATGTCCTTGAAGACTTGCTCTTCCAGGCCTAGGCTTTCTGGCCTGCAACAGGAACCATTTTAAACCTTAGTTAACCATTGCCACATCTGAACATTTTCAATACAATTTAGAAATATATTTTAACATGCCCCTCCAAAATGTACAGATGTGCAATAACACTGTGTATTTACATTTATATCTTTGTGAAGTTAAGGAACCATACCAATTGCACAAGAAAGTTGTTCATGTCTTTCTCCAGAAAGTGCTTTTGTCAAAACGTCAGCTAGGTTATCCTTTGTGTCAATGTACTCTAGCTTTAGGATACCATTCTGAACTAACTCTCTTACATTCTGGTACCTTACTCCAATGTACTTAGTTCTGCACTTCAAATTCTCAGCCTCTGCCATCCCAATACATGATTGTGAATCCTCAAAAACCAAAGTAGGCTCAGTGCAATTTTCTCCCAGATCACTTAACAACTGTCTAATCCAAACTATCTCTCCAGACAAATCAGACAATGCAGCAAATTCTGCCTCTGAAGTACTAAGTGCTACACAATTCTGTTTTCTACTTCTCCAAACAACTGGACTACCTGCAAACTTAATCACAATTCCTGTTATTGACTTCTTTTCTGCCTCACTTGCAAAAGAACTATCTGCGTAACACACTAGATTCTCTTCACTCCCTTGAAACACAAGCTTCTTGTTCTTGCTACCTTTCAAATACCTCAAAACATGTTTCACAGCCGTCCAATCATTCCCCTTTGGACTATTTGCACTTCTACTCTATAAACCAACTGCAAAAGAAATATCAGGCCGTGTATTGTTAGCAATGAACAACAAACTACCAATTACACTTCTGTACAACTCAGGATTATCAAACAATTCAGCAGACTCTGCACTGGCATAACCAGGAGTCATTGGACTTTTCACAGGCTTTGCATCCTGCAATCCACACTTCTCAATCAGCCTCTCAATCTTTTTCTTCTGACTCAACAGACATCTGCCATCATCTGTCCACTCTACCTCTATCCCTAGGTAAGCTTTCAGATTTCCCAAGTCCTTCAATGCGAACTTCTGAGACAATTCCTTTTGTACCTCTTGCACTTCTTGTTCTGAATTAGCTGTTACACAAAGATCATCCACATAAATCACAAGAACTACCCCTCCTCTAGTGTAAACACAAGCATCTGCAACACTTCTTTTAAACCCAAGCCTTTCAAGCTCTGCATGAATACACTGATTCCAGCAACGTGCACTTTGCTTCAAGCCATACAATGCTTTGTTCAACTTACACACTTTTGTCTCAGTATCACTACCAAAACCAGGAGGTTGTTCCATGTAAATTTCCTCCTCAAGCTTAGCATTTAGGTAAGCCGTCTCAAAATCAAAATGCCTTACCACTTTTCTTTGCCTCACAGCTAATGCAAGCACTAATCTCAAACTTTCTGGCTTTGCAGTAGGTGAAAAAGTCTTATCAAAATTCTCAAACCTTTGCTGTGTGAAGCCTTTTGCCACCAACCTGGCTTTGTACTTTTGACTACTATCAGGCATTGCCTTCTTCTTATAGACCCACTTGCAACCCACAACCTTGTGGTCTTTAGGCCTATCAACAATTTCAAAAACCTGCTTCTCAACTAGAGACAAGAACTCTTGGTCCATAGCAGAAAACCATTTCTCTTTCTCCTCCTTAGGAAAACTTTGCAATTCTTCAAAACTCTCAGGCTCATCAGCCACTGCACAACAAGCAGTTGCAGTCTGAACAACAAATCTGTCAGGAGGCTTTCTCACTCTCTGAGTCCTCCTAGGAATCAACACCTTTGTTCTACCTCTCTCATCCTCACTTTCTGAACTAGTTTGCACCTCAGTGTCCCTCTTTGACACAACTTCAAACTGACTTGTGGTGATGGGTGTGTGTAGTGTTGGCTGTGTTTGAGTGTGTTGTGAAGTACTGGGTTTCTCCTCCTCTGGAGACATTGTGGACATTGTGGGCTGTCTTACCCCTCCATTTCCAGTACTTTGCCCCAGTCGCAGAAACACTTCTTGATTGGAATGCAATCTCTCCCAGCCAGAATGTTTCTCAAAATTGGCACTTCTGGACAACAAAATTCTGCCATGACCCTGGTAAAATTTATAACTGTTGCCAGAATAACCCACAAACATCAACCTTTTCCATTTACGTTCACCCTTCTTTCTGAATTTTGCTGGCACAAACACATTTGCATATTGCCCAAACACCCTTAGGTATTTTAGGTTTGGTGGTCTACCATGTAGCATCTGATAAGGTGTTTGCTTCACGGCTGAATTCCACACCCTATTTGCTATATGGTTAGCCATTAAAACTGCTTCACCCCAAAATTTTTCAGACACATTTGCATCCAGTAACATACAGTCTTTCATCTGCTTCAAAACACCAATACGTCTCTCTGCCAACCCATCTTCCTGTGGAACTGCAGGATTAGTGGTGTTGTGACGTATACCTTTCTTCTGCAACCAGTTCTTAAGGTCAGAAGATAAAAATTTGCCTCCTCGGTCAGTGACCAAAGAACCCACTTTGTACTCAAATTGGCGCTCTATTTGGTTCACCCAGTCTTTAAAGACTTCAGCAACCTCACTTTTCTCCTTTAAGACTTTCACATAGGAGTACTTTGTGTGCCTGTCTACAATTACAAGAAAATATTGACTTCCCCCAACAGTTTTAGTTAAAGGCCCAGCCAGATCAGCATGCACCACCTCAAACGGCCTCTTGGTGACACATTTTGTTTGCTTGGCCACTGGAAAAGCTTTTAATTTGATTTTACTGCAAACAGAACAATCAAGATGATTAGGACAAGAATTCATTTTGAACTCAGGACAAACCTCTCCTAGCCTTTCCAAACTTGAAAACCCTATATGACCAAACACTCTGTGAAAATAATGTGCACAATTTGCATGTAAAGGCACATTACTGACACTGGCACACTCAGCTTTGTCAAGCATAAAATACAATTTGTTTTTCTTTTGTGCTTTTGCACATACCTTATTCCCTTTGCTAATTATGCATTTATCCCCTTCAAATTTCAAAGTATAACTATCTGTTGTTAATGCAGACACACTAACAAGACAATTCTGCAATTTGGGAACACACAAAACATTTTCAAAATCTTCCCCAAAACTAGGAACATGTACAGTACCCATATGTTTTACCTCTCTGGGAACACCATCAGCCATTGCAACAGACTGAACATTTGACACAGACTTAGATTTCAGCAACTTATTGTTGTTACACATATGGTTAGAAGCCCCAGAATCCAGCATCCAGACTGAACTCACTGTGGCTGCTTGATGGGCTTTGCAGTCATTGTCCCCAGCCACAACTGCTGCTCCACTCCTGGAACTAGCACCTTTTCCCTGCTTCTTCTTTGATGCTGCAAACTTCCAACAGTTCTTTTGGACATGCCCTGGCTTCTTACAGTAAAAACAAGACTTGGACACTGCAGCCTTCTCCTGCTGGCAATTCTCCACAACCTCTGGTGGGTTGAAAACCTTTGGTATCTGTCGCTGCTGCCTCTGGAGCCCTTCAGACTTCCGTTGCTGGCTCTCTTCCAAGACGCGCGCCGACACCAACTCAGCAGTCATCTGGTCTTCAGCCATCCCTTGGAAGCTATGCAATATGTGCTCAAAGTCTTGGGACAAACTCCCAAGCAAGATGTACGCCTTTTGCTCCTCCGGCAAGGTGACACCTCTCAGCTGCACTTGTGCAAACAGGTCGTGCATTTCCTCCAAATGCTTCTCAGGATCCTGGTTACTTTGCATCTTGCAAGCATATAACCTTTTGCAACAGAGCATCCTGGACAAGGCAGTGCTACTCTCATGCACATTCTTCAAAGTGTCCCAGACTGCTTTAGCACTAGTCTTAAGCCTCACATGATTAATCTGGTTAGGCTCAACAGTGAGTAAAATTGTAGCTCGTGCCCTTGAATCATCAGCAAGTGTAGCATCAGTAGGACCTTGTTCCACCACACGCCAGAGACCCTCACGGACCAACAGCGCTTCTGTGTAAACAGCCCAAGAGCTGTAATTGTTGTTGTTTAGCTTGGGAAATCTTGCTGCCGCCTCCATGACTCAAAGCAAACGGCAAAACAGCCAAGAGTCCCAGCAAAATGTCCAACAAACACTGTTATCTTCCCATTTGCCTCCCGGCACAGGACAGATGAACAACACAGAGCAAACTTACAGCTGGAAGAAAAACTCCACAGCAGACTCTCAGTGGAACAGGAACATCAGCAACAGCAGACCCTCCAGAAGACCATCTCAGCACACCAGCTTGGCAACCATCCTGGGAACCATCCTCAGGCAAACCATCTCGGCAACCATCTCGGCAACCATCCTCTGCTACCACTTGTTAGAGAAAAAGATCTTTGGGATGGGTGATGTCTCGTTCTGCCG
>NW_024805138.1:0-4758 GCF_019175285.1 Sceloporus undulatus
GTTGGAGTTGAAGCTGAGAGCAAGTGAAATAATAATAATAATTTATGGCCAGCTCTTCAGCCAAAAGGCTATCAGAGCAGCTTATAAGACCTTTCCTGGCCTGGTAAGTTTTGAGACTTGAATTTCTTGTCTTCTGTAAGAATTAGAATGTCAGAGCATGGCATAAAGGGTAGAAGGCCTCACCTTTTGTTCTCTTTTGTTTTTCAAACCAAAGCTGTGAATGAGCAAAGTTGGAGTGAGAATCACCCTAACAAAAGAAATAGCCTCCAGGATGAATGGTAGCTTTTCTTACACAAAATATGCAAATGCTGGCCATCCGAGAGTCAGCTGAAAGTTTTGTCTCTCCCCTCATTTTGAAATGACTAACAATCAAAATTCTTACTCATTGATAGAGAACTGCTCAGAATTTCTTCTCTCTAAAATGTTATCGAAATTGTCGAATTAGGCATATTTCTCCTAATTTTTGAATTTTGGAGAATATTCTTTACATCCCTAGTCCTGGGCCCAGTGCTATTCAACATCTTTATCAATGACTTAGATGACAGAATTCGGTGCATACTTATCAAATTAGCAGATCACACCAAATTAGGGGGAGTAGCTAACACCCCAGAGGACAAGATAAAATTCAAAATGGCCTGAATAGACTAGAAAGCTGGGCCAAAGCTAACAAAATGAAATTCAACACAGAGAAATGTAAGGTACTGCACTTATAGCAGAAAAATGAAATGCATAGATATAGGATGGGGGAGACCTGGCTGAATGAGACTACATGTGAAAGGGATCTAGGAGTCCAAGTAGACCATAAGTTGAACATGAGTCAACAGTGTGATGTGGCAGCTAAAAAGACCAATGCAATTTTAGGCTGCATCAATAGAAGTAAAGATCAAGGGAAGTAATAATGCCACTGTATTCTGCTTTGGTCAGGCCTCACCTGCAATATTGTGTCCAGTTCTGGGCACCACAATTCAAAAAGGATGTGGAGAAACTGGAGCGTGTCCAAACGAGGGCAACTAAGATGGTGAAGGGTCTGGAAACCATGCCCTATGAGGAACACCTTAAGGAGCTGGGTATGTTTAGCCTGGAGAAGAGAAGGTTAAGAGGTGATATGATAGCTCTGTTTAAATATTTGAAGGGATGTCATATTGAGGAAGGAGCAAGCTTGTTTTCTGCTGCTCCAGAGACTAGAATGCGGAACAATGGATGCAAACTGAAGGAAAAGACATTCCACCTCAACATTAGGAGGAACTTCTTGACAGTAAGGGCTGTTCGACAGTGGAACACACTCCCTTGGAGTGTAGTGGAGTCTCCTTCCTTAGAGATCTTTAAACAGAGCCTGGATGGCCATCTGTGGGGGATGCTTTGATTGGGAGTTCCTGCATGGCAGGGGGTTGGACTGGATGGCCCTTGTGGTATCTTCCAACTCTATGATTCTATGGGGACTGCAGTCAGGAAATGAGAAGAATATTAAGAATAGGGAGAGTGACTATGAAAAAACTCGAAAAGATCATAAAATGGAAAGATATATGACTCCACACAAAAGTTAGAATCAGGCAAGCAATTGTATTCCCTATTACAATATATGGATGTGAGAGTTGGAAAGTTAAGAAACAGGATAGGAAGAAAAACAGTGCATTTGAGATGTGGTGCTTGAGAAGAGTGCTGAGGATGCCATGGATGGCCAAAAAGACAAATGAATGGATCCTAGAGCAGATTTAGGCAGAAATCTCCCTGGCACTCAAGATGACAAAACTTAGGCTGTTGTACTTTGGACACATCATGAAAAGGCATGACTCACTAGCAAAAACAACAATGCTAGGAAAGGTGGAGGGAAGTATAACAAGAGGAAGGCTGCATGATAGATGGGTGGACGCTATTAAGGAGGTAATGAGTATAAATGTACAGAAACTAAGCAGAGTAGTGGAGGACAGGGGGTCTTGGAGATGTCTCAACCAAAGGGTCGCCATGGGTCAAGATTGACCCGAGGGCAGTTAAAAACAATCACAAATACACAGTGAGATTGAATGAGAGAGAAAGAGAGAACTTTGGTTCTACTTTCCTGCTGTGACATTCTGTATTATATGGGAAGGCTTCTATCCTGTTTTATGGCTGTATTCATGCCAGCCTGGTGAGAAAGCACAGTTGTAAAGGAGTCGTGCCAAAAGATTAGTCAGAATCGGCCTGGAATCAATGCACAGATATTTCAGAAGGGTGACATAAATTGGAAGAACAGGGAGAAGGAGCAGCCAAGGAGCAGCTGAAGTTCAAACATTGAGAACAATGTCTTGCCATGTTGTACTTCAGGCAGAGAGAAAGCTAAAAGCAGGGTCTGATAAATATGCCAAGGTTAAAAGTCCAGGCAAGATTTAGGAACACTAAGAGAGAGGTCACAGCACGGAAGAACATGGGTTGAAACTCAAAAAGTGCCTGTGGGAAGTGGTGCTATTTATATCACCCATTGTGTGCTGCCACTCCCACAAGACAGCTGATTTTGATGTGGCTGAATTAGTCTTGAGTCATTCTCTGACAAAGGTGAGTGCTTCAGCACAGCTGCACTTTCTCATTGTACCTCCTGAAAATCCTTCCCCCTCACGCTCAAATTTGGAGCCCTGGCTGCTTCTGAGTCTGTCTCTTGCTTCCAATTCTTTGGGGGCGGGGCTGCTATAGAGAACCAGTGCGACGTAGTGGTTTGAGCATTGGACTACAACTCTGAAGACCAGGGTTCAATTCCCCGCTTGGCCATGAAACCCACTGGATGACCTTGGGCAAGTCACACACTCTCAGCCTCAGGGGAAGGCGATGACAAATTGCTTCTGAACAAATCTAGCCAAGAAAGCCCTATGGTAAGTGTGCCTTAGAATCGCCATAAGTTGGAAATGACTTAAAAGCACACAACAACAAACACAATACATGCTCTTGGGAAAAGGCAGCTTCAAGCTCTGCCTGCATAGGTGCCACAGGGCTCTCAACATAGGTCCAGTGCCATGTCTTTCAGTTGGATCCTTTCCTCATGACTCTCTGCCTCTGATGAGGACCTAAGCAGGCATAGTATGATGTCACATCATGAGACTTCCTTACACCCAGTTATTTGACTTCACACCCAGGATGCAAGACTCCACAAATATCCCTGCTATATTTTTATAAACCTCAATCTTAATAAGGCAAGCTTTGATGAGGCAAATCCATTCTGGACTAAATTCATTTCACTGAAAAGATTGGGAAAAAACTTCACACATTTGGGTTTGTCCTCCTCATAACTTTTATGTGACTATGACATTGTGTGTGTGCTTCTTTTCACTACAAACATTCAATAAAAAATAAATGCAGGGATAATGTCAAAGCAAGTATTAGCTGCTTTAGGCAGGGCTGATATGACATTGAATTATTGTATTTAATATTCTCTGCTTAAATCAGAAGCCTGAATTTCATATTCCTCAGTCTCTTGTTCAAAAGAAAGCTATGACAACAGCAACCCATTTACGTACTTCAGTTACAATCACATTGAACAGAGTGCCTTCCAAACAATTAAAAATTCCCATCTCTTCTTATATGAAGCTTTCAAAAACCAAATGACCTAGACTTTTCATTCAATTTAGAATCAGACATTTGTCAAGCAAAGAAAGAAACGGTCTTGTCTCCCTCAGTGGGCAGGATCTTGGGAGAATGGCTGCTGTTAGCTGATCTGGGAGGGTGATTATTGCCTTTACCCTTGCAGCTCCCAGAGGTTGCCAATACATTGCAGAATTAATACAGTTTGATACCATTTTAACTGCTATGGCTCAATTCTATGAAATTCTGGGATTTGTAGCTTTGTGGGATATTTAGCCTTCTCTGTCACAGAGCTCTGGTATTACAACAAACTACAAATCCCAGGATTCCATAGAACTGTGCCATGACAGTTAAAATGGTATCAAACTGGATTAATTCTGCAGGGTGGCAGCAGCCATACATACTCAAAGCGTATTCTGACAGGTACCAGAGAAGGTTTGCCCTTCTAGGCCCTCCTTACCATAAAGTAGGATAAAGTGAGATGGATGGAGAGGAGTGATTTGATGCTTCCCTTACTCTGAAAGGGCCTTATGTGATGCAGCTGGTATCTCCTCCTTTTCTGTTGTCAGGGATGGGAATCAACCTCCTCTCTTGTGGCAATGGCAGGGAACACTATCTCCATCTACTACCACTGTAATGGAGTGTTCTGCCTCTTATGTCACAGTGACTTTGTGACAGGGATGCCTCATTTTCTGCCAGGGTGATTGGGGGGAGCAATGACTCATTCTCCATGGTGATGTAGGAATGATAGTACTTCACTTCCCACCTTAGGCATGGAAGAGCCTAGCCGGCCCCTGTTTCAGATAATGCAGAAGGTTGCAGGGGGAGGTAAGGAAAAGGTCCCATTAAAATATGTGATACTTTCTAGTGCAGCAATGGGCAAACTAATCACTACTCTGAGACTGTTCTGGGCATCACAATTCAAAAAGGATGTTGATAAGCTCAACCATGTCCAGGAGAGGGTGACCAAAATGGTGAAAGGTCTGGAAACCATGCCCTATGAGGAGCAACTTAGGGAGCTGGGGCCTGTTACATACGGGCTAAAAAGTATGCGCGGAGCGCGTATTAGGGTTAAGATGGGGCGGTGCTTCCACACCGCCCTAACCCTAGTGCGCGCTGTGTGTGCACAAAATGGTGGCGGCCGTTCCACACGGCTGCGGCCATCGATACGTGACGATCGCACCACCTCCAAACGAGGCGGCGTGGTTGTGA
>NW_024805139.1:0-4757 GCF_019175285.1 Sceloporus undulatus
TTGTAAGTTGGCAAAAACATGAAGGCACACAACAACAACAAACCCCAAAATAAATCTGAGAAAGGTCAGGAAAGGATGCCAAAAATCCCTATCCTATAAGTGAAGAACAATGTTTCTGTTTGGTTTCGAACCAGGGACTTTTCATGTGGGAGGCAAATGTGATAACTACTACACCACAGAAGCGAGATGGCTTCCTCCCTGTGACATACAGCCTACAACATCTGGTATCTGTTGGTGGTCTCCTATCCAAATACTAACAATTCATTAAAATACAGTCTCCCTTTGTGACTCCTTTGTTGAAAACAGGGCATTTTAAAGTCCAAAAAGAGGAAAAGGGCAATAGGAAAAGAAACAGACACAGGTTTTGATTCTGAAGGATTGTTCTTGTAGGCCCAAGGCATTTCAGCTGCATTCTTTCTTGTTTCTCAAGAAGGAACTTTAACCCTGAAAAGCAAGTCATATTCCCAAGAGCTCTTATAAGAGCTCTCCTTAGATTATGTTCTGCGTGTTACTTTGATATCAGCAAGAGATGTCAGAGAGAGCTGTCTGAATCCTGGACTTCCTTGCATCCATTTATTCTTTATTTTATTAAAACAAATAAAATAAAACACTGGGTCCATGTTGCCCCTTGACTGAAATTGTAGGGGCAGTATGAGATCCCATGGGAGCCAGAATAGAGTAGTGCTTGGACTGCTACTCTGGAGATCAGGGTTACATTCTCGGCTCAACCAAAACAAACAAAAACAACAAAACCCACAGGGCACGTCACATGCTCTCAGCCTCAGGGGAAGGCAATGGCAAACTTCCTCTGAACAAATCTTGCCAAGAAAACCCCATGGTAGGGTCCCGTTAAAGTCGCTATAAGTCAGAAACGACTTGAAGGCACACAACAACAAGAACGAGATCCCATAGCAATTGCCCCAAATAGTCTTGTGGTGCAGATATTTGTTGAAATTAAGCAAATCCTGAGACCATCTGGGATGCTAATGGAGTTTCAAGGGAGGGAGTTAAATATGATAAGTTGATTTTATTTAATTTATATCTCATCTTTCTCCTGCCTTGGACCCAAGGCAGGCATTTGCATAGATTAAGGATGCATTTGCCTTGCAGAATGAATGCAGTTTGACACCACTTTAACTGCCATACAGCAATGCTATAGAATTCTGGGATTTGTAGTTTTGTGAGATATTTTGCTTTCTCTGTCAGAGAGCTGTGGTGCCACAACAAAGCATGGGCATTAAAGGAGTGTCACGCTGCACTGATTCTGCAGTGTGGCAGCAGCCTCAAACCAAGTACAATTAAAATGTGACTGCTGGTCTCCTATTCAGTAGTTACAGGAATGTAAACCAGATTTACAAACTCATAACTTTTGGAGTTTACATTTATAGTCATTAATGATTGAATGTGACCCTGAAAACCTAGCTTTTCAGCCAGTTGGTGGCCCAACTGAAGGGTTTCTGTGGTGCTGCAGATCAGAGCACTGTGAAATGGCACATTTGTTATGGTCCAAAGGAGGATTTACCATCAAAGAATTAAGTGGGGAGAAGGCAGCCAAAAAAGATGACTGCTATGCATACTCTGAATTAAAACATTTATTTCTTTGTCCACAAAAGAGGAAAGTTGTTCAGCATCTCTAAAAACCACCCCCTCTGTTGCAGCAAACCATTTCTAGCCCTGCATTGTCCAGTCTGGTACAAATACTTGCTATACTTAACTAACTTTACCCCTTTAATAAACCACATTAAACCTCATAGATCTTTGTTTTTGCTGCAGCAGTTAGATGACAACGCCTCCCCTCTCCATCAAAAACCTTTACTGCTGCAAACTTGATTGCCATGTTTTTCATGCTGCTAACATTATGCAACTGGATCTGAAATTTTGGTGTGGAGGAACTTTTTACAAAAGCCCCCGCAACAGTATGGAAAGGCAAAATCAAAGACCCACTTTATTTAAAAGATGAAAGAAGAGATGCTACTGGGAACCAGAAAGGTGAGCACCACAGCAGTATCATATGCTGCACTATTAAATGGCTAAAGATGTCATTTGGAACTGTGAACCTTCAAAAGTATTCATGTGGTATATCTATTTTCCCACCTAGAAAATATTCTTTCACACATTCATTCTCGTATTGATTTTCATGTGTCTTGAAGTTTGAACTCTGGTTGAAGCTCTTTCATATATTCATATATTCTCTCCTGTATGAATTTTCATATGTGTTTTAAGGTTTGAACTTTGGCTGAAGTGTTTCCCACAACTGGTGCATTTGAAAGGTTTCTCTCCTGTGTGCATCCTGTTATGCACTTTCAATGCAGAGCTAGAATCAAAGCTTTTCCCACAAACTGAGCACTTGTGTGGTTTCTCTGCCGTGTGGGTTGTCCTATGCTTCAGAAGTTCAGGCTCTTTACCATAGCTTCTCCCACAGTCTGTGCATTTAAATGGCCTCTCGTTTCTGTGGGTTCTTCTGTGTACTGTAACTGCAGAAATGCATTCGAAGCCTAGGCCACACTCCCTGCACTTAAATGGTTTCTCTCCTGTGTGAGTTCTTTGGTGCCGAATGAGCTCAGACTCCTTATCGTAGCTCTTGTCACACTCTGGGCACCCATATGCTTTCTTCCTTGCATGGTTTTTAATGTGTGTTTGATAGCTGGTTTCCCAACGGAAGCGTTTGCCACACTCTGAGCATTGGAATGGTTTCTCTCCTGTGTGGGTTCTTTCATGTAGATAAAGCATAGAGCTCTGGGCAAAGCTTTTCCCACACTGAGGACATTTGAATGGCTTTTCTCCTGAGTGAGTTTCTTTGTGCCTAATAAGGTGTGAAGACTTGCCATAGGTTTTGCCACATTCCGAGCAAGCGTACGGTCGATCTCCTGCATGGTTTTTCATATGCATTTTGATACTGCTCTCCCAACGGAAACTTTTCCCACATTCTGAACATTTGTAGGGTTTTCCTCCCATGTGGATCCTTCCATGGACAAAAAGCTGGGAGCTTTGACGAAAGCTTTTCCCACATTCTGGGCACTGATAGGGCTTCTCTCCTGTGTGTGTCCTCTCATGGATGAGAAGATCATATCGGCGACTAAAACTGTTGCCACAATGGGAACATTTGTGGGGCTTCTCTCCAGTATGGATTCTCTTGTGAGTGATAAGATGTGAACCTTGACTGAAGCATTTTCCACACTCAGGGCATTTATATGGTTTTTCCCCTGTGTGGCTTCTTTTATGGGTGGTAAGGAGAGATTTATCGGCAAAGCTTTTGTCACAGTCGGAGCACTTGTAGAGTTTCTCTCCTGTGTGGGTCAGGCGATGCCTCATCAGGTGGCCTCGCTTGATAAAAGACTTTCCACAGTCACCACAAGTGAACGGTCTCTCCCCTGTATGAATTCTTTCATGATCAGAAAGGATGGTGCTGGTGCTGAAGGTTTTCCCACACCTTAAGCATTTATACGGCTTCTGCCCTGTGTGGCTTTGCTCATGCCTCACAAGGAGCGCTTTATAACCGAAACCTTTTCCACAATCTGAACACCGATATGGCTTCTCTCCTGTATGTATGGTCAGGTGGTTAGTAAGAACTGAAAGCCGCTCAAAGGCTTTCCCACACACAGTGCACACATGTGTTTTCTTTCTTTTTCGAGGTGGCCTTCTCTTTGGAAGTACAAACTTTCCCCCACAGTCCGAACCTTCTGTTTCTCTTGCACAGGAGGCTGCTCCAACAAAACTGTGGTCATAACCAGCCGAGTCTGCTAGCACAGGATGCAACTCCACCGGACTTTCTTGTCCCTGCTGATTTTGAAATGTTTCTCCTGTGACTGTTTCCTGCAAATTAATTTCTTTTGCTCCACCATCCTGAGACATCCCACTGAGTTCTGTTTGCTCTGGTCGTCCATCTAGCTGAAGGTGCGCTTGCTTGTTTTTGGTCACTTGCCAGGCACCTGTTGGAAGAAAGAAAATTGGGATTTTGGTTAATCTTAAAAGAAACATTATTTAATGTTATAACTTAAATTAGGAAGTCAAAAATATATTCCACTGATAGAATATGAGAGAGAGAGAGAGAGAGAGAGGTGCACAGCATCCATAAATGCATCGGAGGAAGTAGATGTAAGTCTACAAAAACTCATGCTGCCAACTTCTTTCTTTAGTTAGTCTCAAAGGTACTATAAAATCTCTCTACATACAACATCCATAAATATTACGGTGAACCCCTGGTATTCGCTGGGGTTTGGTTCTAGGAGCCACCTGTGGATACAAAAAGCTATGGATGCTCAAGTACCCTTAAATATAACATATAGTAAAATGGTGACCCTTTCATAAAATGGCAAAATCAAGGTTTCCTTTCTGTAATTTATACTCTTTTGAATATTTTCAATCTGTGGATGCTTGAATCCATGGATAAAGAATCCATAAATATGGAGGTCTGACTCCAAAGAGGAAAGAATAAAAAAGGAAAAACACAGAGGTAAATTAATGCTACAAATAAAAATAAAAAATAATCTTCTTCAGATATTAAAATGTTGAGTAATAAAGTCACTCCTCCTTTTTCGCTGGGGATCTCTTCTAGATCCCCTCATGAAAATGGAGTTTTGCTTATATTCAAGCCCCATTGGCTTGATTATAGGCATGGGCACGTGGAGATACACGGGTGCATGCTTCATTCCTCCTTTGTTCGTCCCTCGCATATAAGCAAGGGACGTGCAAAGATCGTGAGAATGGAGGGAGGACTGTAGCTGCACACTATCCTGAAACTTGCCCCAGATACTAAT
>NW_024805140.1:0-4757 GCF_019175285.1 Sceloporus undulatus
GAGGGCAGCAGCACCAGCAGGTCATTGAGCCCCAAATTGGTTAGTGCTTCCTCTGCTGCCAAGAACATGATGCGCAGGAGGAAGCAAAGCAGCAAGAAGGCCAAGAGGTCACAAACCAGGATGGATGGGGTTGGTGAGTCTGCTGATCCAGTCAGCAGGAAGATTTACTGGTTGGAACATGCCCTGGCCCCTGGGTTCACTCCATGTGCCATCAGGTTCAGGGCAAGGTGCCCAGGTTTGGAGGGAGTGTGGGAGGACCCCCAGACAGCCACTTTTCCCATCTTCACAGACATTGAGGAGCCCCTTGGTCTTCACTTGTCCAAGAAGACCAGGAAGTGTATCCTCAGAGGATACTACATGGATGTTTTTACCTTGTTGAAGCCAGATCATGTGCTCCACAGTTCAGGAAACCACATCCACCAGATCCACAGCCTATGCTATCACCCTAAAAGTTGTGACAGCACTCAGGAACCCATGTCTCAAGTAGAGGGAGGGAGGGTGGGAAAGTCCAGCTGAAATGGTGTTGTTAGGGAAACATTCCTAATATGTTCATTTGAAAGGAGTGTCCTTGAGTGAAGATACGAGAAACCGAAATCTCCATAGGCAATACGCACTTTATTTTGGCCAAGGCGACAGCATACCAGCAGATGGTGATAAAATGGCTGCCACCCCCAATAGCCATTTCCAAAAGTTTCTATAGCAAAACACAGTTCATTGTTTACATAGCATTAGCTTAATTGGCTATTTAGTAGACACATGATTATACCACAGGCAGTTAATTGGCTATTGTCTAAACAACAAATGATTAGTTGCATTCACTGTCCATGCAATGGTCACACATTTTCTTATTGGCATTACATTTGCTATTACATTTGCTAGCAGTCTCGAATGCAAAGAGATACTTAGCTAGGATGATCCTGTTCCCTTCAAGGCCACAGCAAAGGGAGAGCATTGTATTCTCAAAGCTCTGGCGAAGGGAGGGGTGCATAGCCCATGCACTTTTACTCTTCAGCTCATTCTATGAGTCTACTGTAACCACTGATTCTTTTGCAAAGCCATGTACAGAAGCAGAAAGCATTATTATGTCCCTCTCAGTGTCATGTGGCCCTAAATAGGCATGGCAGCCAATCAGGGCCATCATCAGGTAGAGGTCTCACTCCTCCCTGACTTCCCAGCCAATCAGGAAGGTCCAAGTAGACCACTAGTTGAACATGAGTCAACAGTGCGATGGGGCAGCTAAAAAGGCCAATGCAATTATAAGCTGCATCAATAAAAGTATAGTATCTAGATCAAGGGAAGTAATAGTGCCACTATATTCTGCTTTGGTCAGGACCCACCTGGAATACTGTGTCCAGTTCTGGGCACCACAATTCAAAAAGGATTGAGAAACTGGAGCGTGTCCAAAGGAGGGCGAATAAAATGGTGAAGGGTCTGGAAACCATGCCCTATGAGGAAAGACTTTGGGAGCTGGAGAAGAGAAGGTTAAAAGTGGTATGATAGCCCTGTTTAAATACTTAAAGGGATGCCATATTGAGCAGGGAGCAAGCTTGTTTTCAGCTGCTCCAGAGACTAGGACCCGGAACAATGGATGCAACCAACAGGAAAATAAATTCCACCTCAACATTAGGAGAACTTCCTGACAGTAAGCGCTGTCTGATAGTGGAATACACTCCCGCGGAGAGTGGTGGAGTCTCCTTTCTTGGAGGTCTTCAAACAGAGGCTGGATGGCCATCTGTCGGGGATGCTTTGATTAAGATTTCCTGCATGGCAAGGGTTTGGACTGGATGGCCCTTGTGGTCTCTTCTAAGTCTATCATTCTATGATTCTATGACATTGAACAACATACCCTCCAATAGTTTTTTGTAGGTTTTTCAGGTTATGTGGCCATGTTCTAGAAGAGTTTATTCCTGACGTTTCACCAGGATCTATGGCTGGCATCTTCAGAGAATGGTATGGTATTCTTCTGGAATGCCAGAGAGAGTTGGGAATTGGGGGCACTGCATTGCAGTGGTTCTGTTCCTAGCTCTCAGACAGGTTCCAGATGGTGATGCTGGGAGAAAGCAATCTGCTCTGTCAATATTCTATATTACATAGGGGATGGATGTCTGATTTCATTAGAAGCTATCTCAGTGTCTGCCACAGCTAGCAGAGGTTGAATCCACACCTGCAAAATAATTCAGCTCCAGTGTGCAGCTCAATTTTACCCCATTTGTGCCATATACCCTTTCCAATCCAAACTCATTGTTGGAATTTTTCTTACTTGAAATTAATTAGAAACTCAGGAAATAGTAGAGATTGTTTAATCTCACCAGCAGAGCAAACACAGCAGAATATAGGTGAGCAGGAAAAACTAGGTTTCCCAGCCCACATGTCCTTAAAATAAGACAAAGGGGCAGGTTTGTGGTGCCCCTTTTCACTCCAGATTAGGGGCAGGGCAGCCTCACTGGCAGCCCTGCAGCTCCAAGCCGGAGTTTTTCCAGACCACAGAACCCGCTGGTGGTTGCGGCTTATTTATTTATTTATTTATTTATTTATTTATTTATGGTATTTATACCCCGCCTTTCAGCCCTAATGGCTATCAGAGCAGCTTACAATTATTATTTTTAATTAGACGGTTCCCTGCCCTCAGGCTTACAATCTAAAATTAACAACACAAAAGGAGAAGGGAATGGTGGTGGGAAAGGGGATGAGGTCCAGTGGTTATTCTCTCCCTCTGAGGCCTGGACCAAGGCAGATGGACTGGAGGGAGGGCTCTTCTTCTGATTTTTTTTCCAGAGGAAAAAAGGCCACCAGCAGGGCACCCTTTTCAGGTGGTTTGTCCCAGGCCATAGAATGACTGGATTAACTCAGTCTTAAGGGATCTATCCCAATTTTTAAAGAGTCCAAAAGCACACGGAACTCCAGAGGCAGACTTCTAATGAAAATGAGTTTTATGTAAAAGGGAGATAAACACACTCACTCACTCAAGCAAACGACCACACACACACACATTAGCAAAGCAATAGCAGCTTCATTTATATACCAATTCATACTGCCTACGCAGTTTCTAAGCTGTTTACAATAGTAACAATTGCCCCCAACAAGCTGGTTATTCATTTTAGCGACCTTGGAAGGATGCAAGCCTGAGTCAAGCTTGAGCCCTCGCTGATTTTGAACTTGCAACCTTATAGTTTGTGGGTGAGTGGCTGCAGTACAGGCATTTAACCACCATGGCTAGAGAAATCAATGGTGGCAAGTTGGAATAGTAATGAGGCTTCACTAACAGTGATAATTACCTATGCGGACCTTGATTCCAATCATTGAGGGTCCAGGATGAAATGGAAGGCTCAAGCAGCTCCAACAGCCAGGGGGAGATAGGTGAGCTGCTAAACTGCTTAGCCAAGCAAACTAACAGGGGTTCTGTCTGCTGATAGACTGAGCCAGGGATTTGTTGAAAAGGTCCCAATATGTATACCAAAATTATGCCTTGGGGGCAGATTCCACAGGGTTTCAAAAGACCAAATGGTTTGGAAGTTACTTTGAAATGGATTTGGAATCACTTTGAAATGTCTGGAGTCATTTTGAAATGGTTTTCCAAAGTTGTCACACTGGGGTGTGAATGGAGGGCAATAGATGTGCATTTCCAGGCAGAGAGGATTAAAGCAAAAGATCGCTGGTGCTTTGTTTATCTTATATCTGTGGCCCATTGTCCTGTTGTTTAGGGTCCCCTCACCTCCTCCAGAATGTCAGGAATCATTCAGTCAAACTGGGGGCCCATGCAACTCTTGCCTTCCCCTGCCCAAGCAGCCATTTTTCTGGCTCCACAAGTCCCACTGGAAGTCCTGCCATCCACACTGGGATCCCCTCTGCTAAATAGAGCAATAAAGGACAAGAGGTCTTGGAGATGCTTCGTACACAGGGTCACCATTGGTTGAACTGAGGGCAGTTAACACAGAAAATTATCACACAGGGTCTTACCATGTGCCAACTGCCAAGGAAACGTTGGGGAAGTGTGAGTGTATGAAAGCCAGGTGCACTTCCCCAGCTTGATAGAATCGTCAGCTTCCTCTAGCATCCTGGAATCATTCAGGGAGAGTGACTTTCCTATTAACAGAAACACATGCACATCCTTTTACAGCAGGAGTGGGGGAATTACAGTCCATGGGTTACACACATAACCCTGTTCCCTACTTTTGTACTCCCTCAAGCTCCACACCAGTCCCACAAAGCCTTCTTACTGAGAACAATAAAAATTAATTATCTTTTTGGCATTTTTGTTTGTCAGATTGTCCCTGATAATCACATGGAAAGCCTTTCAAATGCAAAAAACATAGACACCTCTCCCTCACCTCAAAATATCACTGTTTCCATATAACACCATACAACTGAACAACACACAAAATAAAAACAGCAAGTAAAAGCAATTTATAACATGCTAGCAGCTCAGTAGACATCTGAGAGTAATCTGCATGAGCGAATATTCCCAGCATGTAAAAGATAATAGCTTTGGTCTAAGTGGCCAAAAGGGATCTCTCCATAGTTGATCTGTGTCTGGGAGTGGTGAGCAACTGCATTTATTCTGCAAAAGCAGAACAGAGTGGAGTCTTCGGCCCTTATCAGATGAGTCTGGAACAGGGGGTCTTCAGCACTGGGCGGTTTGAATTCACGTTATTTCGCACAATACCATCATACCTGGGAGCCCCTCCGAATTGGCAGGATTCAAATTGGCCAATACGCATTCGCGCGAAGTGCATTCAGTGCAGAATGTTTAGCCACAC
>NW_024805141.1:0-4757 GCF_019175285.1 Sceloporus undulatus
AAATCATCTGTGGTTATTATTTTTCTTTTCTTAATGTTCAACTGCAAACCTGCTTTTCCACGTTCTTCCAATTCTTCTGTACAGTAATTGTTCCAGGTCTTTGCTATTTTCTGCTGATAGTACGGTGTCGTCTGTAGATCTTAAAGGGTTGATGTTCCTTCCTTCCAACTTTCACGCCTCCAAGTCTAATCTTGCTTTAGGTATGATATGTTCAGCATAAACAGTTATGGTGATAAACTGCAACTTTGCTGACCCCTTTGCAACTTGGAAACCATTCTGTTTCTCTGTATTAATATCCTGAGTACAGGTTACATATCGGGACAGTCAAACGTTGCGGTACAACCGTATCTTTAGGAGTAACCATCCCCTAGTTTCAGAGGCAGACTACCTGTGAGTGCTCATTGCTGCAAACAGCAAGGGGACTAGAGAAGGAGTGTACAGTACTTAATATTATATAGTGGTAATGGTATTGATGTGAGGACAGTATGGCTTAGTGGTCTGAGCGCTGGACCAGAGTCCAAAGCACAATGCGGAAATAATCCAGTTTGAGACCACTTTAGCTGCCCTGGCTCAGTGCTAGGGAATTCTGGGAATTGTAGTTTATTGTGGTACCAGAGCTCTCTGACAGAGTAGGCTCAATGTCTCACAAAACGACAGTACTTCGAATTCTCCAGCATTGAGCCAGGGCACTTAAAGCAGTCTCAGACTGAATTATTTCTGCAATGTGCTGTGCATCTATGACACTGGAGACCAGGGTTCAATTTGCAGCTTGGCCATGAAGCCTAGTGGGTGACCTTCAACAAGTCACATGCTCTCAGCTTCAAGAGAAGGCAATAGAATATATCTGGCCATGAAAACTCCTTGCTAGGTTCTCTTCAGGGTCACCATAAGTTGGAAATGACTTGAAGGTACACAACAAGAATATTTGGAGGACCACATAATTCCCACCTCTGTATTAAATCAATGAGAACTTGGATTAGTGAATTCTTAAGTAAATCCTGTTGATTCAATGAGATTATTATTATTAGAAACCCCATTATAGATTCGCTTTAGGGGGCGACATAAATCAAAAACGACTTGAAAGTACTCAACAACAATGGTATTGGAATATGGGAGATTTGTGATAAGGACTGTAACAATTGTTTTAAAAGTTTAAGTTTACTAAGCTTCAACAAGCAGTTGTTTTAGAATCATAGAGTTGGAAGAGACCACAAGGGCCATCCAGTCCAACCCCATTCTGCCATGCAGGAACTCTCAATCAAAGCATCCCCGACAGATGGCCATCCAGTCTCTGTTTAAAGACTTCCAAAGAAGGAGACTCCACTACACTCCAAGGGAATATCTTCCATGGTCGATCAGCCCTTGCTATCAGGAAGTTCTTCTTAATGTTGAGGTGGAATCTCTTTTCCTGGCGCTTGCATGAATTGCTCCTGGTCCTGTTCTCTGGAGCATCAGAAAACAAGCTTGCTCCCTCCTCAATAAAATATTTAAACAGCACTGGCCTGTTACAGACAGCCAAAATAAAGCTGCTTCGAGTCACTTTGGAGGCATGGTATTTCAATGATACATGCGTCCTAAGAGTCCAAAGGCCGCACCAAAGCCACGCTCCAGTCCTAAGGACTGGAGTGCAGCTTTGGTGAAGCTTCCAGACTCTTAGGATTCATGCATCATTGAAATACCATACCTCCAAAGTGACTCGAAGCAGCTTTATTTTGGCTGTCTGTAACAGGCCACAATCATATCACTTCTTAACCTTCTCTTCACCAGGCTAAACATCCCCAGCTCCCTGGGTCTTTCCTTATAGGGCTTCATGGTTTCCAGGCCCTTCACCATTTTAGTTGCCCTCCTTTGGACATGCTCCAGTTTCTCAACATCCTTTTTAAATTGTGGTGCCCAGAACTGGTCACAATACAGTATTCCAGATGGGGCCTGACCAGAGCAGAATAGAGTGGGACTATAACTTCCCTTGATCTAGACACTATACTTCTATTCATGCAGCCTAAAATTGCATTGGCCTTTTTAGCTGCCGCATCACACTGATGACTCTTGTTCAACTTGTGGTCTACTTGGACTCCTAGAACCCTTTCATACGTAGTTTCATTCAGCCAGGTGTCCCCCATCCTACATCCTATCTATTTTAAAGAAGCTTGGAGGTGAAGAGTGGGATCCTTCTATTAGACTCATAGTGGCAGGATAAATAAACAATAAATAAACTAAGATAATGGTGAGGGCATGGTCTATATCCGCACTGCATAAACAATCCAGTTTGACACCACCACTTTAATGCCCATGACTCAATGCTATGGAATTCTAGGAAATGTAGTCCTGTTACAGATTGCCAAAATAAAGCTGCTTTGGGTCTCTTTGGAGGTATGCTGTTTAAATGATGCATGCATCCTAAGAATCCGGAAGCTGCACCAAAGCTGCCCTCCAGAGCTTAGGAATGGAGTGTGGCTTTGGCGCGACCTCCAGACTCTTAGGACCCATGCATCATTTAAATAGCATACCTCCAAAGAGACCCAAAGCAGCTTTATTTTGGCAGTCTGTAACAGGCCATAGTTTGTTGTGGCACCAGAGCTCTCTGACAGAGAAAATTAAATGTCTCACAAAACTACAGATCTTAGAATTCCATAGCACTGAGCCACGGCAGTTAAAGTGGGGTCAAACTGGATTATTTCTGCAGTGCGGTTGCAGCCATGGTTGAACCAAAGAAACGCTGGCCTTCACAGGAGTAAACCATCGTTTTTCTCCTCTTTCTCTGTTTGTGTTGGATGGACATCTCTATTACTGTTATGAAAAGAAAAATGCTGGTTTGGGTGTAACTTATCATTTGTTCCCTCCAGAAAGGCTGCCTTTGTTTTCTTTCATACCTTGCTGCATCATGCTGCACTTGTTATAGTATTTGTTGCAGAGATTACTGTAACCAACTCAACTGGGGATGGGGGATCTCAGGCTACATCCACACTACAGAAATAATTTGGGTTGGCACCACTTTAACTGCCATGGCTTGGTGCTACGCAATTCTGGGAAGTGTTGCTTTGGTCTGGTGCAGAATTCCATAGCATTGAGTCATGGCAATTAAAGCGGTGCCAAACCAAATTATTTCTGCAGTGCAAATGCAGCCTCATTACCAAATCTAGCCTTCCTGGACTTTTCGTCTGGCCCTTGTTCCCATCTCAAATGGCTGCGCCATCACTTCCCTGCTTTGTTTTTTAAAGCTTTTATTCTGATTTTAAAGGGTATCCATACCTCTCCAAAGACTTTGCCACTGGCCCTAGCAATGTAAAGCTAAAATATGCTGGTGTTTTGGCCCCGGCCCCTTTGTTTTTGGCCACATTGCCTTTGGCATTGGGATGTGGCTCCCGAGATTGTCTCTGCAAATGAATCTGGCCCTCTGGCTGAACTGAGGTTTTCCAACAAACCATCCTATAAGGTTTTTTTACATTTCAAGTCCTGGAAGGGCTGTTAGACAGGAGCAGGGAAAGTTTTTTCTGCTGCTGCTCATAAGTGTAGGTTACCAAGAGAACCGGTTTGCTGGAGGGAAGGTGGCTGTGCTCTCCCTTGCTGGCAATTTTGGGGAGTGGGTCTTGGACATGGTTTAGCTTTGCATTTTGTGCATCAAGTGGGGGTTGGATTACATGACCTCCAGGGTCCCCTCAAACATGATGCGTCTGCATTATGCTCAAATCTGAGAAGGAAACGACTGTTGGGTTGGTGCTGCTGGTAACGCAGTGGGTTGGATGAGTGCTTAGCTGTATTTATAATAGACTGAAATCAATGGGTGTTAGGAGTATCGCGATGAGTCATTAAAGTCTCATCGATTGCAGTTGGCGTCTTTTTAATCTGGCAAAGCCTGCATCCAACCCAATACTCTTTATATTGAATTTCCCATTCCCCTTTGCTGTTGGGATGGGCTGGCTCTCTTAATCCTTTCATACAGGATGGGAATCATAAGGGGCTCGAGGCATTGCTTGACTACAGGCCCCAGTAGCCCCAGCCAGCATAGCCCATGGTAAGGAATGTTGGGAGATGTAGTGCACCAAGATCTGGAGGGCTTCGTAATTCCCACACCTATCTTAATATGGCTGTTGTACTATTACAGAGCACTTGGTGCCACATGGCTCCTTCCTCAGCTTGGCACTAATCTGGAAGTGTGGGACTACCACTCCCAACATCCCACCCATTGCAGTGGGGCTGATGTGCCTTGAAGTCTGACCCGTCCCATTAGAAGATGCCTACTATCACCATGCTAGCTTCCAACAGGCTGGCTACCTGTCTGGAAGTGTTGGACTATAATTCTTATCAACCCTACTTGCATTGTGTGGTGATGGGAATTATAGTCCATCCCCAACTGATATACCTGGCTAATCCCCCACAGCCTGGTTCCCTCTTGGCTGTGTTGGATTAAAAATCAGGGTTCGATTCCCCGCTTGGACATGAAACCCATTGGTGACTTTGGGCAAGTCACACTCTCTCAGCCTCAGGGGAAGGCAATGCAGACCAACTCTGAGCAAATCTTGCCACGAAAACCCCATGGTATAATAATAAATAATAAAACTTTATTTATATCCCGCCTCTCTGTCAATTACAATCGACATATAAGGTATATTTGCCTTAAGGTTGCCGTAAATCGCAACTAACTTGGAGGCACACAACAACCGCAGCAACAAAATCCTAGCCAGTCAAGTGGAGTATGTATGGGAGTTGTAGTCTGTTTGGTGACTGGGCAAAGCACAGGAGGTTGGTCACAGGAGTAT
>NW_024805142.1:0-2277 GCF_019175285.1 Sceloporus undulatus
AGGCAGGTGTTCCTTACCTGAAGGATTGAGCCTGGCCCATAGCAACCAAAGGGTTATGATCCTTGTCTGAAGCATTGAGGCTGTCCCATTGAGATCTCAGCCTGAGGCACCTTTCCTGAAAGATTGTGACGGGACTATTATGAGTTTAGACTGATGCTCCTTGCCTGAAGGATTGAGACTGGCCCATTGAGATCCTTACCTGAAGCACTGAGACTGTCACATTGTGATCTCAAAGCCATCCAGTCCAACCCCCTTCTGCCACGCAGGAACTCTCAATCAAAGCATATCTGACAGATGGCCATCCAGACTCTGTTTAGAGGCCTCCAAAGAAGGAGACTCCATCATTCTCTGTTGAGGGAGTTTGTTCCACTGTCAAACAGCCCTTTCTGTCAGGAAGTCCCTCCTAATGTTGAGCTGGAATCTCTTTTCCTGTAGCTTGCATCCATTACTCCAGGTCCTGTTCTCTGGAGCAGCAGAAAAGAAGCTAGCTGCCTTCTCAGTATGACATCCCTTCAAATATTTAAACAGGGCTATCATATGACCTCCTAACCTTCTCTTCTCCAGGCTAAACATCCCCAGCTCCCTAAGTCTCTCCATTGTGGTGGCCTTCCTCTGGACATACTCCAAACTTGTGAATGTTGATCCTGTCCTCTGGGGTATTAGCTACTCCTCCTAGTTTGGTGCCATCTGCAAATTTGATAAACATATCCTCTATTAAAGCAGGGCTGCACAAGTAGTGTCCCACCAAAGGATCAAAAGTGAAAGACTTGACAGAACGGAAATAGAGAGTGATCATATTAATTCCCCAATAACTAAACAAGAGATAGAAAGAGTAATACAAGATTTAAAAGGATTTAAATCTCCTGGCCCAGATGGATTCACATCTATATTTTATAAAACCTTTAAAAATGAACCGAGTGAGCATTTGACTAAAAATTACAATCAAATATTGGATAATAAAATAATCCCAGAAACATGGAAACTATCTGAAATTATATTAATATTTAAACCCAATAAAGATCCAGCTAGTTCCAAATTACATTAAGCAATCAAGATTATAAAACATTAATGAAAATCCTAGCCAATAAATTAAAAAGAATATTTACCTACTTTAATTAAAGAAGCACAATATGGATTTGTGGAAGGCAGATATATTTATGAATCAATAAGGAATATATTTAATATACTACATCATGCCAAAGAATACAAAAATAAATTAGCTTTGATGAAACTAGATGTTTACAAAGCATTCGATTCAATAAATAATGAATATCTATATAAAATCTGTAGGGATTTTGGATTAAGAGAAAGGTTTAGATAAACCCTCAAAGAAATACATAATGATACAGAAGCACAAATCATGATAAATGGAGAGAAATCAAGAAAATCTAAAATGAAAAGTGGATTAAGGCAAGGTTCCCTCTTTCCCCTTTATTACTTATATTAGCAATGGAAGTGTTTGCAAATATGATTTGGGATCATAAGAGATAAAGGGACATGAAATAGATAAAGAAGAGATGAAGTTGGATTCATTTGCAGATGATGATCCTCTGATAATGAGACAGAAACCGAATGAAGCTGTAATCAAGTTATTGGAAATATTTCAGACATTTGAAAACATTTCTGGGCTTAACTTTAATATGGATAAATCAGGGATAATGTTTATGAATACGAATTGGCCGGAAGAAAAAGAAACCCAAATTGTCTCAGGATTGAAATTGGGGATTAAAAATATGAGATATTTAGGTGTAAATTTACCAATTAAGTTAGATGATATTGTACAAGGTAATTATGATCAATTAAGGGGGAAATTAATAATCAGATTTCTAAATGGACAAGAAAAATGGGAAAATGTGAACAAAAATCAGAATGTTTAAAATGATGGTACTATGAAAGATTTTATATTTATTTCAAACGATCCCAGAAATAATTCCTAGTAAAGTTTTAAAGAAAAGGGAAAGGTCAATATTAAAATGGATATCAAGGAATAAAAAAGGCAGGTTATCTAAGGCATTATTATATGGGCATCAAAGTAACGGAGGATGGGGAGCTCCTTCATTCGAATGATATTCTGAGGCAGTTCAATGGCTAAGAATGATAGAGGCAGAATATAACCATGATATAAAGTGGGTTGAATTAGAAAGACAGAGCAATCAAATGGAGTATATCTAACTCTTTAAGGGGAAAATATGGGGGAGATATTAATTTTAAACATGAGGACACTCTGAGGGGCTGCCATTGGCTGGAATCCCAGTCCTTCCCATCATCCTTGGCCCT
>NW_024805142.1:2377-4755 GCF_019175285.1 Sceloporus undulatus
TTTAAAATGATGGTACTATGAAAGATTTTATATTTATTTCAAACGATCCCAGAAATAATTCCTAGTAAAGTTTTAAAGAAAAGGGAAAGGTCAATATTAAAATGGATATCAAGGAATAAAAAAGGCAGGTTATCTAAGGCATTATTATATGAGCATCAAAGTAATGGAGGATGGGGAGCTCCATCCCTTGAATGATATTTTGAGGCGGTTCAATGGCTAAGAATGATAGAGGCAGAATATAACCATAATATAAAGTGGGTTGAATTAGAAAGACAGAGAAATCAAATGGAAAATGTCTCTGTCTTTCAGGGGAAAATATGGGGGAAGATATGAATTTTAAACATGAGGACACTCTGAGGAGCTGCCATTGGCTGGAATTCCCCTCCCTCCCTCGATCCCTGGCCCTGATTGGCTGGAATCCGCATCCCTCCCACCATCCCTGGCCCTGATTGGCTGGAATCCCAGTCATTCCCACCATCCCTGGCTATCTT
This sequence comes from Sceloporus undulatus, assembly GCF_019175285.1. NCBI lineage: Eukaryota > Metazoa > Chordata > Lepidosauria > Squamata > Phrynosomatidae > Sceloporus > Sceloporus undulatus. The sequence goes on from NW_024805142.1 coordinate 2,869, forward strand.
GTGTTCTGGCATCCATTTTGTGTTCCAGTGGCCATTTTGTTCCAGAACCTTCTCTGAGGCCTCAGTTGAAGAGAGGCATCTCTTTCTCTCTTGAGGCTCCAGAGCCAGAAGGAGGCCAGGCTCCTTGGGCCAAAAGGAAGGAAGTGTGTCTCTTTGTGTGTCTTTTCTGAGAGGGTTTTCTTATTACAAAGCTCTGCTCCTTCTGGGGAAGATGGGTTTTGAAAGGGATCAGAAATGGGAGGATAGTTTTAATACAAGCCTTATTCTTCTTCTTCACAAACATCTGGCTTTGGCTTCTAAGAGGAGGCTATTCCCCCAAAAAGGCCAAAAGTGGCTCCTTTGGGAGGTTTTAAACGTCTCCCCAGTTTCTTATTAAGAGATTTTCACTCAAGAAGGAAGCCATCTCAAATGACTCAATAAAAATAGAAAGAAACAAGAACAACAAAAATAAGGATTACAGACTTTTTATATATAAGTTTATTAATGCTTAAGTCAAAGGATTACAGACTAAAACAAACTACTTATTTTTTTAAAGGAAAACCATTATTTGGAGGGTAAAAACAAGACTTGGGTGCTTCTACCCTTTTACAACAGACTCAGGCTCTGTCTGCACTGCAGAAATAATCCAGTTTTAAAGTGTGCTAACTCTTCTGGTTCCATCCTATGGAATCCTGGGATTTGTAGTTCGTTGTGGCATAAGAGCTCTCTGACTGAGAATGCTAATTGTCCAAAGGTAAAATCCCAGGATTCCATAGCACTGAGTAGTTAAAGCTGTCTCAAAGTGTCTTATTTCTGCAGTGTGGATGCAGCCTTCTTGGGAAAGAAGATGATGCTGTGGAAAAGCACTAAGCACATCTGGAGGTTTCAGCAGATTATTTATTTATTTATTTATTTATTTATTTATTTGTGATGCAGTCATTTCACATCCAGCTACAGAGACGTAACCAGGGCTCTCTCCAATTCCCCATCCCCTAATCCCCCACCACTCTAATAAGGCATGGAGTATCTGTTGTGTAGGGGAGCTGCAGTGAATCTATCCTAGGTCCAGGGGGCTTTGTTTGGTGAAGAGGGAGGAAGGGGATGCCCTCCTCTGCATTGGCCCAAAGGAGGCATCTGTCACCTGCGTATGTCACCAGCAGGATACTGTTCTCTGCGTCTTTGAGTGCTGGAGGGTTTCTTGCCAAGTGAATCCTAACCCTGGTCCCTTTTTTCAGGAACTTCATCTCGGCCTCCTTCTACACGGCTTTTGGGGCCTCTCTTTCTGGAAGTGACCTAGTGCAGGGCCACCAGGACCTCTGTTCACCTGATGACCGACACAGGGGCCAAGCGGAAGAAGTTGGAGTCCAAGAGAAAGAGGATGCAGAGATACAAGAACTCTTTGGTGAGCTGAAGTTCTTGACTATTAATTTCATCTGTGTCACTGCTGGGCCAGTTCATGAAAGCAAGCGGATAACATATTCTCCCAATATGGCAGAGACAGTCCTGGTTAACCCTCTGTCACCCCACTTTTCAGGGGCTTTTAAAAATGTCCTGGTTGCTCTCTCATCCTCCCACTTTCCACATTCTCAGCTCACTTCAATTCCTGAGTGCCATTCAGTTTGCACCCTATCAACTCAAAAGTGGGGAGAAGAGAGGAAAGAGAGGAAAGATATTGCCCTTCCCAGGAGGCTGAAGCAAAATCAAACTGCTGTGCCCTTCCCTGTTTGTGTGACCTTCCTCACAAAGAACTTTGGCCATCCTCACCGCCTTCTGGATTGCTTGTCCACATGTGTCTTGCTTTTCCCATATGTGCAATGTTGGAGTATATGGGGGAACATCTCTGGATCTAAATATAGGGTGCGCCCAGTGGCCCTCAATCCCAGTGTGCTCCCCAAAACTGTTATTAAA
>NW_024805143.1:0-4753 GCF_019175285.1 Sceloporus undulatus
ATTATGATTATGATTATGATTATTATATTATGAGGGGTGGAAAGAAAAAAATATTTTGTATCAAGAATTATAGTCCAAAGAAGTAACTTTTCCAAGCTCTACTCTATTCTTTTTGTGCTACACCAACACTTTTCTTAACATATGTATTCCTTTCTTTTCAAGCGTTCTTACCCAGCCCAAGCTGTTATTCAGTGTTGACTGAAAAACAGAACACAAGGATGGGGAGTGGAGTCTAATATGCAAGATTTTCGAAGGCAGCATTCTTTATGACTTTGAATCCATTGGAATAACAATTAGTCTTCAGCTTAATTGGCCTAACACAGGTGACACAAGGATTCTAAATGCATTTTCCCAAAAAGGCAAAACCGAGACATTTTATTGATCATAAAGGTTTTTAATGCAAACAGAGGAACGCTGAGGTAGCAGAACTGTCTGCAGCAGGTTACAGTTTACAGCGATAAACTTCCCATCCCCTATCAAGCCTTCAACACTGCCTTCACTATGCAGTCTTTATCTTCGCATGCTGACACATGTAATCTAACATTCTCACTTTGCCACTGTAGGAGCAATTCCTTGACAATTTGATTACAGTTGCCTGTCAGCTCTCACATGGAAGAGTTTTTGAGCTTTCTGGAATTGCAAAATATTTTGATTTTTTTTGGATGATAATACTTTGCGGGAGATCGCTGTTGTTTTAAGGAAGATTGATTTCTGATGGCAAACATTCCCCTTAGATCTGATAGCATAATGTTCTCCTCAGATCTGCATACAATATGTTGTTTTCAGTGGCCACAGGCAACCACAGTTATGAGCTCCACAAAGAAAAGGAAGCTGATGATTTATCATGAAAAATAAACAGCGGAAGGAAGCCTTGGGAATAAAACTGAGTACCATCTCTGCCACTTGAACAAACAGATTTGCTGGTCTCAATCCAATTCCTTGTGGACAATGAAAACAACAACAACCTGTATCACAAACCTCACACATGTTTGGAAAGCCTTCCCAAACACAGGCCAAATCCTGATTAGTTATAGAGAACACCATATCCCTGAAGAGTTTAGTGTGTGAGAGAGAGAGTGTTTCTTGCCAAGTTACATGAAACTGAGTAATTTTGGAGAGGAAATGTGACTCTGTCCTGCATTTCCAATAATGAGATGATTCCTGCATTGATTCCTGAAAAAATTTGTTCTGTTAAAACAGCGAAAGATTGAATCCCGTTAAACACTAACAAACATAAGATGGTGTAAAAGGTTATGCTTGTGATCTTGGGCATTCTCTAGTCATTTCAAGGAAGACATTTTCAATGACATGGCTGTGCCTAAAGTGTTCTCATTTTAGTCAAGATGCTTCCTGCCATGAACAAATTTGTGGGCCAAACTAGACACAGCACAACAGTGGGCCCTTGTATCCATTGGGGTTGGTTCTAGGACCCCACTCTGGATATCAAGATACATGTATGTTCAAATTCTGTTATATGCTGTATGATGCCCCTTTAGCACTACACAGCACTGGAGGCATGCCATGATGCCACGTGCCATCTGGAGCAGCACATGGCATCATGATGCCCTGGGGCAGAGTCAGGGCATGTATCATCAGAACGCCTTTCCAGACAGTCTGTATAAGGCCTAAGATAGCTTTCTCTTTCATAAATTGGCTAATATTTTACCTAAAGGCTGATAAACTAGTAAATGTCAGCCACAGGAAACGCCATAAGCTAATTTTGCAGTGTGTGCTGCAGATGACCTGGGGTTCTGGTGTTAAAAGAGAATGTGGAAAAATACACACACACACACACAAACACACACACACTGCACCATGAACCAACAACTGTAATGTCCTCATCCCCCACTTTACTGTATTTTCTTACATTCAAGTTCTACCAAACTTTTGAAACATCTCAATACTTCTTATCATGGCTAGAGCTCAGCCAAGTTATTTTTGGAGCCGTACGTCCAAGAACTCCAATCTTTCATAGTCAGTGCTCACGATGGCATGCCCTCCAACTGCCCCAATTTGGCAGGGACAGTCCCAATTAATCCTCTGCTGTCCCACTTCTTCAGTCTCTTTTCAAATGTCCTTTTTCTCCTCCTCCAACTTTCCTCCATTGTTCTCAGCTTGTTTCAATTCTTGCAAATTGAATTCACAGTGCAAAAGCATTTTGCACTCAATTGATGCAGGATCTGTGATAGAAGAGAACTCAAGGTAGATTTTGACCTTTTCAGGAGGCTCAGGTAAAACCAAACTGCTGTAGCCTCTTCTAGCTTCTTTGCACTTCCTCATTTGTAACATTTGACTTCTTTGACCACATTCTGGTATCAGCTGACCACACATGCCTCAGTTTTTATCAGCAGTATGTTAGAGAGTATGTGATGGTTGTAAGTTTCTGGGAACATTTGCAATATCTGATCCAGATTATCCCCCAGCCCCACATACCCCACTCACTCCCATGCCATCATTCTCTGAAGATGCCAGCCACAGATGCTGGCAAAACACGAGGAATAAACTCTTCCAGAACATGGCCACATAGCTTGAAAACTCCACAAAAAAATTTAAAAGATTTTCCCATTCTAACTGCAGGTAAACAAAGATGTTAAATTTTATTACTAATTCCTGTTTGTAAAAATTGCATTTCCTCTATATACATCTTACCTCACTTTGATGTGCCACAAGAGGCAGAAGTTTGGGTGAAAACTGCTATTTCAGCCAACATATCAAAAAGGGGACTTTCCTTTTGTTGTTTGTTATGATTGTCAGTACAGTGTGACAGCTACATGAAAAGCAGCAGGAGGAATGCTACTACAAAAAAGCAATGCAAGACACAACAGGCAATGGGGTGCTTGAAAGTAAATATCAAAACAAAATGTTGGAATAAAGTAACTGATTGTCCTCCTCCCCAGATGAGAGAGTTACAACAGCCCTGCATCTCCTGATAATTTATATGAGTCTAGTAACATATGCACCTACCTGCAATACAATCAATCAGGCTATCTAAAAATTCATCAACTCAGCAATGTAGTATTCAGGCATACAAGGAGTTATTAAGATGCAATTAATCAAGGAGCTTGTGACTATAAGCCTAAACTTCGAAGAGCAAATCTATGCTATCTGCAACATCTGCATTGTTTTGCATACTGTCAATAAATAATTTCTGCAATAGAAAACTCTTACACCTTTCACCCATGTTTTGGAACATTAGTTGCCATGGTCATGCTGATGGGAAAATTCTGAGAGTTGTAGTCCAAATAGCAACTTCTTCAAACTCTGTTTTCAGTTTGCTTGGAACTGACATGTACTAATCTGGAAGTCTTGGGGTCTAGCCGCAGATAAACGTTTGATTGTTATAGTCACTTAAGACCCCTCATATGCTATTAGAACATTGTGGGAACCACTTCTCTGTGGCTTCTGTTCTTGCTGCTATGGCAACCGGAAAGCTGGAACCACATTGAAAACAGTAACACTGTCTAGTAGTCAGCCTTGCTAGGAAGGACCTCATCAATTTGATACTCTGATGTAGCAGTGAACTTCCAGACATTACCAAAGCATCATAACAAATGGATCCCTCGCTGCTTATGTCAATGTCTGAAGAATATTTAGGGATGGGGAACAGGGCTGAACCAAGATATTTTACTGTCTAAGGACTGGACCACAACTTTGGCACAGCTTCTGGCTTCTTAAAACACATGCATCATTTAAACAGCATACTTCCAGTGTGACCCGAAGCAGCTTTATTTTGTTGGCCTGTCTGTATGGGCCCTTAGTTAGAATATTCTAATGGACAAGGTTCAACCATAACAGCTGAAAGTGATCATCTGCTATGTTTGGAAAGATGTTTACTAGCAACAATTAGAATACCAACAGTGATGACATACTAGTTCATGGGGACAATTTAGGGCCCTTTGGCCATATGTGTGGCTCAAGCCAGAAGGACCCTAGCTACTTTCTCCTATAACATAGCATCTCCAAATCCTCAGTTGTCCTGCTTCTAAGATCACTTTTTTCTTGTTGAATTGGGAAAGGCAGGATGAAAGATTCCAACAACGCTTTTGAGACTAACCGGTTAATTTTAGCAGGAGCTTTTGCTGATATCAATCCATTTCTTCAGATGCACTGATAGAATTAGAAGTGCAGCCACAGGAATATTAGAGTTAAAATGTTGTAGGGCATGCGCTCAGAAAGATGCAAATTGTTACTTAGAAACAGGGATGGAAAGAATATTATCTATTATTCATTTGTTAGTCAAAAATAGGCTTATCAACAGTTGGGAAACCCCACAGAAAATAATAATAGAATGGTGACTTTTTTTAACTTTCCTCCCACTTTTAAAACATTCCACAGTGTTCCACAGGATTTTTATGCTTAGAGAAATGTAAGGGGGTTGCACAAGTTGGTTAGGAAAAAGGTTTTTTCTGCACAAGAAACACATTTCTGTGCAGGAAATGCTGTTTGGAGAAAAAAATGGTCTTCTGTGTAGAAAAATTCTCCAGAACACCTCAACCCACTAAACTGATTCTATATTCTGTACTTGAGAATACTGTACAAAAATTATTGATATTTTTTTCTCACAGAAGAGAGGAAACAACAGTCCTTGCATGCAAAGACAAAATAATCAAGGATGTACATTCCTACTAAGGTGTGATATTTGTGATACAAAAGCATGACTGGTAGCTAAGAGGTGTATGGAATTTGATTTTATTTCGTTCTATAAATGTCATGGCCAGCCAAGATCAGCTCTCGGAGGATGAGGAGGAGGATG
>NW_024805144.1:0-4752 GCF_019175285.1 Sceloporus undulatus
CTCCTCTCCCCCCTCCTCCTCCTTAGGATGGCTGGCGTGGGAGGAAGAGAAGAGAAGTGGGGCAGGCGCGCGCGTGGAGGGAATGGGGAAGGCGCACGCACTGCCACTAGCCCCTACTGAGGCCTGGGCAGCGCGCAAGCCCTGCCAGTGGGGGCGCGGTGGCAGCGGCGCTTCTGCCGCTGGCCCGCCAAGGAAGAGGAGGAAGGTGGAGCCAGAGGAGGAGGAGGAGGTGGGTCGGCGCCGCAGCAGCCGCATTAGCAGCAGCGGCAATGGCCGGAGCGGACCCCCCAAACCGGGAACAAGGCACGGGTGGGGGCCCAAACCGGACCGTGACCGGGAGGGGCCCCCCCCGAAACCGTGAATGGCACGGGGGCCGCCGGGTTATGGCAAGCCTAGATGATGGTAACTTACCCCCAACCAACTTCATCAGACATAATCTGCATGGAAAGGACATGCATTCTGCTCAATATCAGAGCTTGCAGAATGATTTTCTTTCAGGTTTGGAGGGGTCAGGACTGGAGAAGTTGTTTAGCTAAGTATGTAGTTGAGTATAAGCTGACACAAGATTCAGGCTTAGATCTGTATTGTGTATCATTATAATATACATAAAATATACTTTGAATCCTTTAAAAAATCTTGGGCATTTCTTTATTTTACAGATGCGAGAAACAGCAAAGGTGAATGAAATTTTTTACTGTGACGTAATTTTCAAGAATACCTTCGCTGTTCCCTTAGAAAACTGCAAACTGCTTGTAGAAGACTTAGACATTTCTCCAGTAAAGGCATATGACCATGGGTAAGATGAATATAGCTATAAAGATTCTGTCCTAGCTCCAGGTGGGCAAGTCCCTCCCAATAACAAGGTCAAGCAAGCCTAAGTCAGCTCTGTAAAGCCTCCCAGAGCTTGCAGACAAGTCAAGCAGGGAGAATCTAAACACAGGGCCAAGAACACAGAGCCAAAGTCACATCAGAGCCTGATCAGAGAGTATTGAAAGCTGAGTGAAGGGTTTCCAAAACCAAAATCCAATACAAGTCCAAGGTCCACTTCCAGCAAAGAAAAAATATGTCAGGAATACAGGACATTCAAGAATATGTAGATTCCTCCAATATATACCAGTAGCAGCTCTGCAAGGGAGAAGGAGTTTTGTGTGGAAGGAGGAAAATTGCTTTCCAATGGCTTTAATGATTATTATTAACCTTTATTTATAAAGCGCTGTAAATTTACATAGTGCTGTACATACAATCTTTTTAATTGAACAGTTCCCTGCCCTCAGGCTTTAACTTCTGTATCTTCTACTATGGAGAAGCTGAGGCATTGGAACCAATATGCGAGTTTTACTTGGACTTTTAATCATGACAGTGAATAGTAGTATCCTTTTAGTTTTGGCAAAAAAAATTTTTTTTAATTTTAAAAATTCCAACAGTCAATAAGAACCTGGTAGGGAAACTTTTCTCTCTGCAGTTTCTGCAGACTCAGATTGACGCTTTTATTCAGAAGCTGATACTTCCACACTTAAATCCAGGTAGAGTCTATCGAGACTTCTGACAGAAGCCATCCTTACAATAGGTTTTTACCTTGAAGAAGTCCTCAATTGCAGTAAGTTCTTCCTTGCTTTTGAGGAACCAATGTTCTCTGGGCCTTGCAAGCAAGGCTACCTCTATTTTTGCAACAAAGTTCTTCATGCCTTGCATAGATGGGTCCATCAGCCATCCTTCCTAAGATCCCAGGTTATTCTTATCCCAGACCTCAAGTTTGCCAGTCCCTGTAAGGACTGTTTAATGGTGCTTTGTCTCAAAATGACTATTCCAGTACAAGTGCAACATACCTGCCATATCCTAAATCATAACTGGTGGAAATGTACTCAGGTTATCCAGACTGATAGATTGTATTGTATAGAGTTCGAAGATGGTCCTATCTAGCCAGGCGTTATTTGACCTCAACAACTGTTTAGGGCACAGACCTCTTTCCCAATCTTGGCACAGAATGGCAGCCAGAAGCCTCCATGATATCTTGCTCATCTCCTTGAGCAAAGTTTGTTAGGGATTGAAATCTAAGATCTCCTGTATGCAATTCCTGCAGATGTTTTTTATAGCGAAATTACATGTGGCATCCTTTGCACGGACAGAACCTGATAAAGAGGCAAGTATGCACACAGAGGCCTGTTTCTGCCCTGCATGCTGATCTTTTAACTGGGTTAGATACAATAACTTTCCCCTTTCATTTTGATTCAAGGAGAATTCTATGTGTACAGAGAATTCCCCACAGAACCAGTAAAAGTGGAAAGAACCTTTGCAAGATGGCCACAGGAAATTCCAAATGCATATTGATGGTGGAGGTCAAGGACTATTTATAATGATTTGTATTATTAATGTGTTTTCATTTATTCATTTCCTAGGGTTGTCCCACCTGGTGGAGAGAGAAAAACCAAAATAAAGTGCGCAGCAAAAAAGCCTGGAGATCAAATGATAGTGGCTAAATTGAACTCCACCCAAGTGAAAGGAATCACTGCAGTAAAATTTATTGTCATCACTGAATAGCAGCATTCCCAAGCATTTTTGCGCTACTTGCAGCCTTAATTATGGGGCAAAAATGTCTAAGAGAGAGTCATAAATGTCTGAATCCGAGTGTGTTAACAGTAATAGTGTTTGATTTTAGCAGATAAAAATTTGATTGAATCTTCTTTTCTTAATTTTTAAATATGCTATGCATGGTGTATATGTAGACCTGATTTTCTTTTATAATTGAAAGTATTTCTACTATGTAACCTTCAAAAATAAATTTATTGTGAACCATTGTGATAAAATTGCATGGCAAACCTTTTTCCCTTTATACTTTGCTTTATAATAAAGATTATTACAATCAACATCATGCATTACCTTTTCTTTTTCCCATATATGACAAGTAAATTTTACATAAAATTATATGTGGACTCTATTAACTGACAACTGAATGTGACAGATATTTTCATACATAGAAATCATAAAATAAAGGAACAGAAAGTAAAGAGCTCCATATAAAACAGTTATACTGTATTAGGAAAGTTTGTAGGAGGGATTAATTGGTTAATTCTCAGATTCACTGACTGATTCCTGATAACAATATTTCTGTCTCAATCTACATTGATATACTATATTATCATACTTGTTCCATAGCTCATGAGAATTATGGATATTGAGCTTTAACAAAACATTTTAAAAATAATCTTATATGTTGCTCTAAAAGTTCAAAGAAAATGTTAGATCCTTTTTGCTTTTAGATTTCAGCAGTAAAGTTGAGCATTGGAAATGAGCTCAAAAAGAAAAAAAGGGGTTTAAAACAAGGAGTTGTGGCTGGAGTGATACTTCCCAAAGCAAGGAAATTCAGGCTGCAGATTAATCCTTACAACCAAAGTTACATTTCAAAAGTAATAAAATGTGTATGAATAAGAATTATTCTACTTGCACAAGGGATAACATTTTAGTTACCTTCAAAAGCTATTGTTAAAATGCATTTTTACTTGAGAGGACTTTTTCAGGTTTTATGAAATTCTCTTATCAGTCTTGACCTTTTTTTTTCTTAATAAGAGGAAGTTACAAAAAAGGGATAAGCCATGTAGCAAGTAATGTAATGAATTAATCTCTACTCATAATGCTATGTATAACAACAAGTTGCTTTCTACACTACACACAACCTGAGACATGTGATTGTATGTAGTAACAGGACCTTGCACTGAGCCAAAGGGTTTTTCCAACCAGCCCTAAACAGCTTCTGAAGAGGGATTTTCCCCCTTTATGGCACACACACACAGAAAGTAATGGAATCACATACAGTCGGTCCTTCTTATACACGGATTTTTTATACACGGATTCAAGCATACACGGTTTGAAAATATTCCAAAAAAAATATAAATTTACCTTGATTTTCCATTTTTATAAGGGACACCATTTTGCTATGTCATTATATTTAATGGAACTTGAGCATAGACGGATTTTGTTATACACAGGGGATCTTGGAACCAAACCCCAGCGTATAACAAGGGTCCACTGTATTTAAAAAATGTGTTAGAAAAGGCCCAAATGGATCGAAAGCGGTGCCAGCATGATTTAAATAGCAGAGTCAAGGGGGAAGGAAAGGTTCTGTTAGAAGTGGAAGCTTTCTCCAAATGTAAAGCTCAAAAATGATGGTTGATGAGATGGGTCTTTCCCTGATCTAGAATAAAGTGGGAGAAATAAAAAAATACCTCTCATATTCTAAGATAAAGCAAAAATCATGGCTCAGTAGTAACTGCACGCAGATTACAGAGAGAGAGATTGAGAACTGGAAACTGTAGCACCAATACATCTTCCATGAAGAATCATTGTGGCTGGTTTTAAAGCCCAAATAAATCTAATAATCTAATAAAACATGAAATAATGGGGGGAGTGCCAGACTTGGAGGCTCTGATTCCTCCTCTCCTCCTCCTTCCCCCAAAGTTAAATTTTGAATTCATTTGAACAAAACTGTTATTTCTAATACAGTGTTAAAATATGAATGTACATGAATGCACAAAGGAAAATACAATATGGATATACAAATGAAAATATAATATGAATGTACATGTATGTGTAAATGAAAATATATGAATATACATGAATGCGCAAATAAATGTGCATGATTGTGCAAAGGAAAATACAATATGAATGTACATGAGTGCGCAAAGGAAAAAATGCACAATATGAATGTACTTGAATGTGCAAATGAAAATACACAATAAAATATTTTTATTCATATAC